>NC_083335.1:45437044-45737044 GCF_963455315.2 Globicephala melas
TGGCCGCTGAGCCTGCACGTCCAGAGCCTGTGCTCTGCAACAGGAGAGGCCACAACAGTGAGAGGTCTGCGTATCGCAAAAAAAAAAAAAAGAAAAAGAAAAACTTTGGAATCTGAGTTTGGTGTGGCTTTATGCATTGAAAAAAAGAAAAAAAGAATATGCCCATGTATAAACTCTTGCTTTTAACCCATGTCTTTCTTCTTACTCTCATGTACTGCAGATACTTGGCCTAGAGATGTTTATTTCCAAACATAATTTTCAATAAGTTTGCAGTTTTACAGTCAAAAAGCAGCTCATAGGTTTTCAAGTAAAATCTGGAGCACTTTATAATTATATTGTTGAATACACAAGAAGCTTGCTAAATTTAAAAGAAGAGTTTATAGTTCATCTCTGAAAAAAAAGTATATCAATAAAATTGATGTATTTATGGGCAGTTTTAATATCACATATTCCTTAATTCTAGAGTCTCTCTGTCCAATCAAAAGGTAAATAGAAATACTAGCAACTTATTAGATTGACTTTTAATTATAAGTCTTTTGCATAGTAATTGAGGTAAATAAGTATTTATTGAGCATCTATTGTATACCTATGGCAGAATATTGCTAGAAGCTTCAAATGATTAAGGATAAGATATCTGTAGATGATGCATCCAGAAAGATAGTGACCTCAGGGAGAACACTAAAATTTACCTGTAGGGAATCTTCTAGATTCTGTACTAACTCTGCAGCTAGGATTTATAGACAACCATACTCAATTTAACCTAACTAATTGTGATTCCTTTCATTTCAGGAGCAGTGTAATTGATGGAAAAAGTATTGGACTTGGATGTAGAGATCTGAGTTTCAGTCTCGACTTTCTATGTTTTAATCTTGGGCAAGTCAACTCAGCTTTCTGAGCTTCAGTTTCTTTTTCTCTAGAAGGGAAAAAATATAACTCATCCTGCAAACCTCACAGGATGGCTGTGAGAATCATAAAAAGAATGTGCTTGTGATCTAATGTTATGTATGCAAATGTAACATTATCTTTCCATTCACATATTTATTTATTAACAAGTATATGAGGGTTGCTTTGGATTGTTTATGTGGGATAAAAGAAATATGGAACTCTCTTGTGCTATTACACATCCTATCCATCCCTTTTGCAAATTTGATCAAGCTTGACATGCTCTTGAGTGCATAATTGGTGCTATGCTGCTATGTACTTTGTACTTTAAGGAATATACCTAGAGGGATGTCTTCACATTTGAGTTATAGTTTCAAGTTTTCATTTTCTTCTAATGCTCAGAGAGACCAGTGTTTCAGTATGCCAAACATGTGTGTGTCATTTGAACATAAAGTGAGTGGGTCATATTCTTCCAAAGAAGCCAAAATGCTATATTTTAAAAGGTTGGGCCCAGTGGTGTTCTCTGCCTACAAGAATATATATTGCTATTTAATTGCTAACAAATTGTCAACCTCTGTTTCTCTTTATTTTTTATCCTGAAAAACTATGTGCATAATTTTTTGCTTTGTTTAGTGGAAGTTAAAATACTAAGCACTAAGCATTTTGATTCAAGAGTATGATTTATCCCTCTTCTAATCAGAGAAATAAGTATCCCTTGACATTTGTGGCTTTCCTTTCATTTCTTCTGTCCCTTTTTCTGGTTCTCTCCTTTTTCTTCTTGTTGAAGTCTCTCTTTTATGCAACCATCCCACTCTCCCCACCTCCCAACCACCCCATGACCTTTTCAGATTCATGTTTTATTGTGTTTGCAAAAATTTCCCCCCCACCCAGTGCTTTCTACAATAGCCTCTTCTTTTCAGAGTAAGATCTTAATTAAAATGAGACAGTCTTCTGGGCAGTGGAGCTTTGTTTTGTTTTACTTAGTTTTGTTTTACTGCCTTTACAATATGATGAGTTAACAACTTTTAAGTTGAGAAAATAAAACTAAATAATTTCCCTTATCAACATTATCTATAATTTAATGTTCTCTCACCCAAACAGTCCCAATTTCTTTTTCTTTCTTCTTCCTTCTTTTTTCTTCCTTCCTTCCTTTCTTTCTTTGTTTCTTTGTTTGTTTCTTTCTTTCCTTCTTCCTTCCTTCCTTCCTTCCTTCTTTCTTTTTTGGCATGGAGGAGGAGGAGAAAGAGGAAAAGAAAAATCAAGCAAGATCAAGAAGTGGTGGGGCCAAGGAATGGAACCAAATGCTGCAATGAAATACTGAGCACTCTTCACCACCATTCTAGCAAAGAAGAGCCAAGACTCCCACAGAATCACTGATCTAGAGTTTGTCCATTTTGTCTCCTTATAATTTTCATAGTTTTAAGAAGAAGAAGAAGGTGAAATATGATCTCTGGCATAACTCCTTTCTATCCCCATATACCCCATGCTATATTGACAGTAGTTACATTATTGAAAAATGTCAAGTTGTTCCCACTAGAGTGTCCTTGCTCACGTAGTCCTGCCATGCAAAACTCAGCCTGCTCTACACAAAGATTTCACAGAGTTCTGCATTAAAAGGCTGCCATGGATATGACTGGAACAGATGATGGTTTTGTGACTTATTTCACTAACCAAGTGTGATCCTTCACAGTAGGAACATGTTTAAATTGCTGTTTTGAAAAATAAAGCTCAGTTCATTTGCACAGTTTATATTCTCAAAAACATCTTGGAATATACCTGAGTACAACCATGGGTAGACATTTGAAAGTTTGGGATTAAACTGTCTGTTGAGGGAATTCAGAGACATGAGAGAGGTAGAAATGTTTTAAACCCATGAAAGGACTAAACATATTTAAGTGAGTCAAAAATTGAATCACAAACTCTATTTTTGCTTCAGAAGAACAAAGAGAGGACATATTATTATTTCTCATAAGTAACCAAAGGCTTTGGCATTTGCACCTTCAAAGCACAGACTATTGCATGTTTTTTGTTAAAAGAGATTCTTGTTCAGTCTGTCTCACTAGATTTTTCCCTTTCTTCTTCTTTGAAACACACACACCACACCCCTCTTAAAGATACACTTTATTCCTCCCATGTGCCAGAGTAAATCTCTAGTTTGAAGGATTATTTAAGTACCGAATTTAAGTCTCATTATCCCCATCAGTCCTGCTGCTGTTACCAGTGCTGGATAACACAACAACAATCTGAACTGAAAGTTCCAAAACCCATAGAAACTTCTCCTGGCTGTGACCTACTGTCACTGACATTTTGATGCTGATATACTGTAGATGAAACCCATAAATGCAATCCTAAATTTCAGGCATTTGGATTTGTCAGTTTAATTCAGGCATCACCTTAGTTCAAGCTCAACTTACTGTATTTATGCAAAGAAAGGGGGAGGACAGGGGCAAAAGATATTTTCATTCTGCAATAAATATTTATCAGAGCTTTGCAGTATTATAATCAGTGTATGCAGAATAGTGCAACTCCAAACAGCAAGCTGGGTTGCAGTCTGGCAAAATAAGCCCTTCAAAGCTCATGAGCTTACTGCTATTCACCTGGTGGAGTCTCTCCAGCACAAAGCTGAGTGAATCCATTAAGCTTACGTAATACAAGCTTAAAGGTGAAATGGAAAGCTCTTAAAAAATAAACTATTTAAATTTCTAAATCAGGAGTGTGCATTATGTGCTGAAAACTTAAATATGCCAGTAGTGCCGCATACATTTGTACAATAATGATAATCACATTCACATTTTAAAGTACATTTCCTTCACGGTCCTAAAAAAAAAAAAAGAAAATCAAAATCAGTATTCCGGCTTTGCTCTGAAAGAACTGAAGTGTCCATAGCAGTCAGGGAGTACTCTATGCTTTGCAGGTGCTGTCATCAATTCTAATAAATCCTTAATCCAGCCCTTGATAGGCAGGTGAAGAAGAAATTGATTTTTTCAGATGTTTTGGTATAATGAAATACAGAATATAAGAAATGTAAGCCTATACACATAGTTTCACAGATAGAGGATCTTTTTGATTTTAGCATCTAATTTAGTGCAAGGAAAATAGAATGCATCCATCAAAGGTAGTAAATAGGTGTTAAAAATGTATGTGTAGACCCATGACATCATCAGACGCACTGAAGGTACTGGAGTTTATTACATGCCCAAGCACTTTAAAAAGCAACTCAGCCATAGGCCCAACCCTAGAAGAGCTCAGTGAGATAAGCAGTTGTTCCTTTTACTTTCAGAGAGAGTATGTTTTAATGGACACCTGGACTGAGTCTTAACCTGATTCGTCCAAACTCTGAAATGCCAGCTGCCATGACTCTAGCAAGAACGTCAGAGTCTATAGCCAAGTGTGAGTGAGTGTAATTTTCTTCCAAATGTCCTTTGACCTTTACCTAATTTCCATCAAAATGTTGGTAAAACACCCAAGAGGAAGACACTCTTGTCTTCCAGATTAATCCTAGCTTTCATAAGAAACTTCATCATTAATAAAAAATTAACCTTCTCAACAGACCATGGATTGCTATGGTTTTTCTTCTTGAAAGAGGTGTCTTCCGAGCTTTCAACTGTTAAAGATTATTTCCTCTTTGAAACTAGACCACTAGTCCTACAGTTGTGAGTGCTTAGGGAAATGAATAATTTGCTTTAGGGGAAAAATTGTTTCTTATCCTGTTATAAAATGACCTTGAGCTTTGTTCCTCATGACCCAGATTCTCATGACAACAGCAATGGAGACCTTGCCTTAAGGTCCAGGAGCAGATGAAGCGATCGTATAGAATGAACTCAGATTTCTGGTGTTGATTTTTCAGGTATGTTTTAATGTTTCAGCCTTAAATTTCTTTCTTACAAAACAGACGGTTACAATCATGACAAAGGATATCTATAGATAGTATTTCTTCTATCAGATCCACCCAAATAAAAAGACAGATTTTCCCCATTGGAACAGGCAGCCAAAAGAGTGACAAAAATATCAGTTTGTAGGGACTTTGGCACAAAATATAGTCCAGGAAATTAGACCAAATCTCACTACTGTCATGGACTCTAAATTTTCAGCAACTGAAAACGATTCTGCACCAGCCAATTGGTAATAAATTTAAAGTACCAGAAGATGATTTCAGAGAAAGAAATTGCAGTCATGGAACAACATATTTCTAAGATCAATGGGACATATCTGTCTTACCGGAATAGGATACACTTCTGGAAAATAAAGTAATGATCTTAGAAGGAGGAACAGAGACTCTTTTTAATATCTTCCTCCTACTCCATCTTAGAGGAATGGGATGAGAGTTAAATGTTGTAGGTCTCTTGGAGGTTTTAAGATAGAAGCTAAAAAAGAGCATTTATAATTCAAATCTTCCTGACTATGAAATCTTTTGAATTTATGAAAAATGTATAACATTTATATCTGCTTAATGTACTGTGTTTATAGCTTATGTATTTGAGAAATTCCCATTACAATAGTGGGTACTTCTTTATATTATGCACACACAATAGATAATCATTAACACATGAAAACGAAGTACTTCCTGGTTACCTAGCATCAGTAATAAGCCAATAAACCAAAGATTTAGCAGTTAAAAAAGGAAGGAGATTCCAATGTCAAGAATTCTTTTAGGAAAATACCATGCTTTTCCTTCAAATTTTCAATCGCACAAGGATAAGGGTGTTCTTACCTTTCCCACAAAAGATGTCCCATCTTTTTGCAAAAAAGAATTTTTAAAGAAAAACTAAAAGGTTATCTATGTCTTTACAGATGAAAATCAACCTGTAAGATTTTCCCCAGAAGTTCATAAGTAATCATTTGTGTGGCTTACTCAATACAAGCTAATTTATTACAATAATAAAGCCAGTGAGCTCTTACATGTTAGCTATTTTCTTTAGTACTTAATGCCATTTATTCAGTCATTCATTCATACTACAAATATTTATTCGATATTATCATGTTGGGCAGTATGCTTGACAGTAGGGATACAGAATAAAAATAAGGCATGTCTTTGTCCCAGAGATGCTCACAGTCTTGTGGATGACAAAGACTAGAGGCAAAATTTGCCTTGTTCATCCCAAACTGATGAAATTAAGGCCTTTGAGGTTCAGATTTGCCCCTGGAGAATACAAAGTAGAATCAGGGATCAGAGACCACCTTGAGAAATTCATTAATAAGTAAAATGTTCTCAAGACTTGATTTTGAAATTTGAAGGAAAACAGAATGAGCCCCATACAACCTGAGCAAATTCTCTGAACAAAGAGCAACCACTGCTAGTACTGATCTATCTAATCCCAGGATTACAGGCTATCCCAAGAGAGCGGGGAAATTTGTTTTAACTGGGATTTTGCTACATGAGAATTGCCTGAAGCCCTGTGGGCTCCCTTGTGGAGTTCTTTTCTCCATACAGAGGTCTTTGCTATGCCTTTGCTCAAGTAGGTTTATTATGAATTTGAACCCTCCATGTGGTGATATCAGTTGCAAAGAATACAGAAATTCAACAACAGATTTTTTTTACATGCAGTTTCAGTTTTTCCAACCTGTTGTGCACTGTGTGTAGCTACACATTTGGGGAAATACTGCCACAGAATGAAGTGTTGTAAGGCCTTTACAGAGTGCTTATCTAATACTATTCAAAAAATGGAAACTGCTCAGCTCTATAAGATAAGGGCAATCTAACCTTACCTGTGGTGGCACATATTTTATTTAGAGGATGTACAATCCTTGCATTGTAGAGAATTATGAAAAAAAAATGTGAATTTTTGCTAAAAGTCTCTTACCATTCAAATTTCCATTCATCAAAGTGATTTTGGTGCATGGGGAGTTGTAGTATGGTGTGTAAACCAGGTACAGAGCATTTAAAACTGTAAAATGAAAGCTTAATATTCCTTTGAAGATAGTATGAGGGTTAAAAAACATTAAAAAGGTTAAGCATAGTGGGGTGTTCCCTGCCCTGGGGGACAAAAAATGATATTACCAGTTAAAAGCTAAAAAGCTATCAAATTCATTTTGTCTAGAAAACGGTATCTAATTCATTTTAGGTATTTAAGGATAAATTATAATTCAGGGATTAATCATCTTCTAATGAATTCACTCTGTTACTGAATGATGCTTGTTTTCTGCTGCTGTTTCACTTTCTACTCCTTCTCTTTGCCACTTTTTGGTTAGTTCCAGGACCAGGAAGGATATTCAGTGGGCACACACCTATACCATCATACAGTTTATTAAACTATTGAGATACTTCATACCAATTAATAAATGGCTGCTGCCCTGCATCCCTCAAGTACTATCCTACTACCATGAGGTCCCTACACCTTCTTCCCACAGTTCCCATCCTCCCTAGGACCCTGGAACTAAAGACGTAGGTCCTGGCAAAGTTACTGGATATGGGGGTTACTCCAGAGCCCTTTTCCAGTGCTATGGCTGGCTTCTGTCCTAAAGGATTGGTATCTGTATTTTCCCAGTTGCAAAATATTTTGGAGCCTCTCTTTTCCTAGCTCTTCAGATTTAGAAGAGGTTAATCAGAGATGGCCCCAAGCAATATTTCTTTTTCTTTTTAATTTTTATTGTATATTTTCTTTACAACGTTGTATTAGTTTCTACTGAACAGCAAAGTGAATCAGCTATACGTATATATATATCCCCTCTTTTCTGGATTTCTTTCCCATTTAGGTCACCACAGAGCAATGAGTAGAGTTCCCTCTGTTATACAGTAGGTTCTTATTAGTTATCTATTTTATACATAGTATCAATAGTGTATATATGTCAATCCAAATCTCCCAATTCATCCCACCCCTTTCCCCTCTGGTATCCATACATCTGTCCTCTACATCTGTGTCTCTATTTCTGCTTTGTTAACAGGATGGTCTATAACATTTTTTTCAGATTCCACATATATGCATTAATATACAATATTTGTGTTTTCTTTCTGACTTACTTCACTCTGTATGACAGTCTCTAAGTCCATCCATGTCTCTACAAATGACGCAATATTACTCCTTTCTATGGCTGAGTAATATTCCATGGTATATATATACCACACCTTCTTTATCCATTCCTCTATTGGTAGATATTTAGGTTGTTTCTATGTCCTGGCTATTGTAAATAGAACTTCAATGAACATTGGGGTGCAGGTGTCTTTTTGAATTATAGTTTTCTCAGGGTATATGCCCAGGAGTGGGATTGCTGGGTCACATGGTAGTTCTATTTTTAGTATTTTAAGTAACCTCAATACTGTTGTCCATAGTGGCTGTACCAATTTACATTCCCACCAACAGTGCAAGAAGGTTCCCTTTTCTCCACACCCTCTCCAGAATTTATTGTATGTAGATTTTGTGATGATGGCCATCCCGTGTGAGGTGGTATCTCATTGTAGTTTTGATTTGCATTTTGCCATGTATGTTAGCCATCTGTATGTCTTTTTTGGAGAAATGTCTATTTAAGTCCTCTGCCCATTTTTGGATTGGGCTATTTTTTTAATATTAAACTGCATAAGCTCTTTGTGTATTTTGTAGATTAATCCTCTGTCAGTTGCTTCATTTGCAAATATTTTCTCCAATTATATGGGTTATCTTTTTGTTCTGTTTATAGTTTCCTTTGCTGTGCAAAAGCTTTAAAGTTTCATTAGGTCACATTTGTTTATTTTTGTTTTTAATTTCATTACTCTAGGAGGTGGGTCAAAAAAAGATCTTACTGCGAATTATGTCAAACAGTGTTCTGCTTATATTTTCCTCAAAGAGTTTTACAGTGTCTGGCGTTACATTTAGGTCTTTAATCCATTTTGAGTTTATTTTTGTATATGGTGCTAGGAAGTGTTCTAATTTCATTCCTTTTCATTCTTTTACTTGTAGCTGACCAGTTTTCCCAACACCACTTATTGAAGGGTGTGTCTTTTCTCCATTGTATATTCTTGCCTCCTTTGTCAAAGATAAGGTGACCACATGTGCATGGGTTTATCACTGCGCTTTCTATCCTGTTCCATTGATGTATATTTTTGTTTTTGTGCCAGAACTATATTGTCTTGATTACTGTACCTTTGTAGTATAGTCTGAAGCCAGAGAGACTGTTTCTTCCAGCTCCATTTTTCTTTCTCAAGATTGCTTTCACTATTTGGGGTCTTTTCTGTTTCCATATAGATTGTAAAATATTTGTTTTGGTTCTGTGAAAAATGCCATTGGTAATTTGATAGAGACTGCAATGAATTTGTAGACTGCTTTAGGTAGTATACTCCCTTTCACAATGTTGAGTCTTCCAATCCAAGAACATGGTATATCTCTCCATCTGTTTGTATCACCTTTGAGTTCTTTCATTAGTGTCTTATAGTTGTCTGCATACAGGTCTTTTGTCTCCATGGGTAGGTTTATTCCTAGGTATTTTATTCTTTTTGTTGCAATGGTAAATGGGAGTGTTTCCTTAATTTCTCTTTCAGATTTTTCATCATTAGTGTATAGGAATGCAAGAGATTTCTGTGCATTAATTTTGTATCCTGTGACTTTACCAAATTCATTGATTAACTCTAGTAGTTTCCTGGTAGCATCTTTAGGAGTCTCTATGTATATTATCATGTAATTTCCCAACAGTGAGAGTTTTACTTCTTTTTTTCTGATGTGGATTCATTTTGCTTCTTTTTCTACTCTGATTGCCATGGCTAGGACTTCCAAAACTTGTTGAATAATAGTAGTGAGAGTGGGCAACCTTGTCTTCTTCCTGATCGTAAAGGAAATGCTTTCTGGTTTTTACGATTGATAATGATGTTGGCTGTGGGTTTGTCATATATGGCCTTGATTATGTTGAGGTAGGTTCCAACTATACCCACTTTCTGGAGAGTTTTTATCATAAATGGCTGTTGAATTTTGTTGAAAGCTTTTTCTGCATCTATTGAGATGATCATATGGTTTTTACCCTTCACTTTGTTAATATGGTGTATCACATTGATTGATTTGCATATATTGGAGAATCCTTGCATTCATAGGATAAACCCCACTTGATCATGGTGTATGATCCTTTTAATGTGCTGTTGCATTCTGTCTGCTACTATTTTCTTGAGGATTTTTGCACCTATGTTCATCAGTGATATTGACCTGTAGTTTTCTTTTTTTGTGACTTTTTTTGTCTGGTTTTGGTACAAGGGTGATGGTGACCTTGTAGAATGAGTTTGAGAGTGCTCCTCCTTCTGCTGTATTTTGGAAGAGTTTAACAAAGATAGGTATTAGCTCTCCTCCAAATTTTTGATAGAATTCACCTGTGAAGCCATCTGGTCCTGAGTGTTTGTTTGTGGGAAGATTTTAAATCACAGTTTAAATTTCAGTGTTTGTGTTGGTCTGTTCATATTTTCTATTTCTTCCTGGTTCAGTCTTGGAAGGTTGTATTTTTTGAATTTGTCCATTTCTTCAAGGTTGTCCATTTTATTGGCATGTAGTTGCTTGTAGTAGTCTCTCTGGATCCTTTGTTTTTCTTTAGTATCAGTTGTAACTTTTACTTTTTTATTTCTAATTCTGTTGATTTGAGTCTTCTCCCTTTTTTCTTGATTACTCTCACTAATGGTTTATCAATTTTGTTTATCCTCTCAAAGAACCAGCTTTTAGTTTTATTGATCTTTGCTATTGTGTCCTTCATTTCTTTTCATTTTTTTCTGAACTGATCTTTATGATTTCTTTCCTTCTGCTAACTTTGGGAGTTTTTTGCCCTTCTTTCTTTAATTGCTTTAGGTGTAAGCTTAGGTTGTTTTTTCAAGATTTTTCTTGTTTCTCGAAGTAGGATTGTATTGCTACAAACTTCCCTCTTAGAACTAGTTTTGCTGCACCGCTTATGTTTTGGGTCATCATGTTTTTGCTGTCATTTGTTTTTAGGTATTTTTTTAATTTCCTCTTTGATTTCTTCAGTGATCTCTTGGATATTTAGTAGAGCATTGTTTAGCCCCCATGTGTTTGTATTTCTTACAGGTATTTTCCTGTAATTGATATCTACTCTCAAAGCATTGTGGTCAGAGAAGATACCTGATACAATGTCAGTTTTCTTAAATTTACTGAGCTTGATTTGTGATCCAAGATATGATCTATCCTGGAGAATGTTCCTTGTGCATTTGAGAAGAAAGTGTATTCTGTTGTTTTCGATGGAATGTCCTATAAATACCAATTAAGCCCATCTGGTCTAATGTGTCATTTAAAGCTTGTGCTTCCTTATTTATTTTCATTTTGGAGGATCTGTCCATTGATGAATGTGGGATGTTAAAGTTCCTTACTATTATTGTTTTACTGTCAATTTCCCCTTTTATGACTGATAGCATTTGCCTTATGTATTGATGTGCTTCTATGTTGGGTGCATAAATATTTACAATTGTTATAACTTCTTGGATTGATCCCTTGATTATTATGTAAGGTTCTTCTTTGTCTCATGTAATTGTCTTAATTTTAAAGTCCATTTTGTCTGATATGAGTATTGCTACTGCAGCTTTCTTTTGATTTCCATTTACATGGAATATCTTTTACCATCCCCTCACTTTCAATCTGTATGTGTCCCTAGGTATGAAGTGGGTCTCTTGTAGACAGCATATATACAGGTCTTGTTTTGTAACCATTCAGCCAGTCTGTGTCTGTTGGTTGGAGCATTTAATCCATTTACATTCCAGGTGATTATCGATATGTATGCTCCTATTGTCATTTTTTAAATTGTTTTGGGTTTGTTTTTGTAAGTCTTTTCCTTCTTTTGTTTTTCCCGCTTAGAGAAGTTCCTTAACATTTATTGTAAAGCTGATTTGGTAGTGCTGAGTTCTGTTAACTTTTGCTTGTTTATAAAGGTTTTAATTTCTCATTGAATCTGAATGAGATCTTTGCTGGGTAGAGTATTCTTCATTGTAGGTTTTTCCCTTTCATCACTTTAAATATGTCCTGCCATTCCCTTCTACCTTGCAGAGTTTCTGCTGAAAGATCAGCTGTTAAGCTTATAGGGATTCCCTTCTACGTTATTTGTTGCTATTCCCTTGTTGCTTTTAATATTTTTTATCTGTATTTAATTTTTGATAGTTTGATTAACATGTGTCTTGGTGTGTTTCTCCTTGGATTTATCCTGTATAGGACTCTCTGCCCTTCCTGGACTTGATTGACTCTTTCCTTTCCCATATTACAGAAGTTTTCAACTATAATCTCTTCAAATATTTCCTCAAATCCTTTCTTTTTCTCTTCCTCTTCTGGGAGCCCTATAATTCGAATGTTAGTGTGTTTAATGTTGTCCCAGAGGTCTCCAAGACTGTCCTCAATTCTTTTAATTCTTTTTTCTTTATTCTGCTCTTTGGCAGTTATTTCCACTCTTCTATCTTCCAGGTCACTTATCCTTTCTTCTACCTAAGTTATTCTGCTATTGATTCCTTCTAATGTAGTTTTAATTTCATTTATTTTGCTGTTCATCATTGTTTGCTCTTTAGTTCTTCTAGGTCCTTGTAAAATATTTCTTGTATTTTCTCCATTCTATTTCTGAGATTTTGGATCATCTTTACTATCATTACTCTGAATTTTTTTCCTGGAAGACTGCCTATTTCCTCTTCATTTGTTTGGTCTTGTGGGTTTTTACCTTGCTGCTTCATCTGCTGCATATTTCTCTGTCTTCTCATTTTGTTTAACTTACTGTGTTTGGGGTCTCCTTTTCACAGGCTGCAGTTTCGTAGTTCCTCTTATTTGTTTTGTCTGCCTGCAGTGGTTGAGGTTGGTCCCATGGCTTGTGTAGGCTTCCTGGTGGGGGGAATTGGTGCCTGTGTTCTAATGGGTGCGTCTGGATCTTGTCCTTTGGGTGGGAGGGCTGCATCCAGTGGTATATTTTGGTGTGCCTTTGATCTTAGTAAGATTTTAGGTGGCCTCTCTGTTAATGGGTGGGGTTGTGTTCCTGTCTTGTTATTTGATTGGCATGGGGCGTCTAGCATTGGAGTTTCCTGGCAGTTGGGTGGAGCTGGGTCTGAGTGTTGAGACACAGATCTCTGGGAGAGCTCTCACCAATTAATATTACATGGATCCAGGAGGTCTCTGGTGGTCCAATGCCCTGGACTTGGCTCTCCCACCTCGCAGACTCAGGTCCAATACCTGGCTGAACCACAAGGCCCCAACTGCACTGTATGGAAGAAAAAGAAGAAGAGGAAAAAAAAGAAGAACAAAAACTACCATACAGAACCCGATAACAAATTTTTTTTTTTTTTGAGGTACACGGGCCTCTCACTGTTGTGGCCTCTCCCGTTGCGGGGCACAGGCTCCGGACACGCGGGCCCAACGGCCATGGCTCACGGGCCCAGCCGCTCCACGGCATGTGGGATCTTCCCAGACCGGGGCACGAACCCGCGTCCCCTGCACCGGCAGGCGGACTCTCAACCACTATGCCACCAGGGAAGCCCCCGATAACAAATTTTAAATGGAAAACTAAACAGACAAAATCACACAAAGAAACATACAAACACACACATGGAAAAATAGAGGAAAAAACGTAATTACGAACAGACAGAACCACAAGACAAATGGTATAAGTAAAACTAAATAGCCAAAATCACACAAAGACACATACACACACACACTCACAAAAAGTGAAAAAAAAAAGGAATATAGCAACCAAATCAATAAACAAACCCACCAATGAAAACAATCAGTAAAAAATAAACTATGATAAACATAAAACCAAAGATAAATCAAATGCAGAAAGCAAATCCCAAGTCTACAGTTGCTCCAAAGTCCACTGCCTCAATTTTGGGAGCATTCATTTTCTATTCAGGTATTCCACAGATACAGGGTTTATCAAGCTGGTTGTGGGAATTTAATCTGCTGCTCCTGAGGCTGCACAGAGACATTTCCCTTTCTTTTCTTTATTCACACAGCTCCTGGGATTCACCTTTGATTTCAGCCCCACCTCTGCATTTAGGCTGCCCTTGGGCATCTGTTCCCCACCCAGACAAGAGGGGGTTAAAGCACCAGTTTTTTAGGGCTCTCTTGCTCACTCAGGCTAGGGAGAGGGAAGGGTAAGGTAGTCATAATTGGATTGCTGGGTATGCCTGTTACAGCAGAGGCCAGTGTGAAGTTTCAACAGTCTAAATTGCACCGTGTGTTCTCCCAGGGAAGTTAGCCCTGCATCACATGACCCTGGCAGTGGTGTGCGGCCCAGGCTCCCGGGGGGGTTTTGGGTAGTGACATGTGCTTGCACACAAGATTCTTGGTGGCAGCATGAGCAGAGGTCCATACCTGCCCCAGGGTCCGGGATGATAGCTGCAGCTCATGTCCATCTCTGGAGCTCACTTAAGCAGTGCTCTGCCATCTGTGGGCACACAGAGCAGGAAGCCCCTCTCTTTGTGCACATCAAAACAATGGTCTCTTGCCTCTCTGGCAGGTCCAAACATTTTCCCAGACTCCCTCCTAGCCAGATGTGCTGCATTAGCCCCCTTCAGGCTGTCTTCACGCTGCCAACCCCAGTCTTCTCCTTGGGGTCTGACCTCCAAAGCCCAAGCTTCAGCTCCCAGCCCCCGCTGCCCAAGTGGGTGAGCAGACAAGCGTCTCAGGCTGGTGAGTGCTGGTTGGCTCCGATCCTCTGTGCAGGAATCTCTCTACTTTGCCCTCTGTACCCATGTTGCTGTACTCTCCTCTGTGGCTCTGAAGCTTTTCCCACACACACACCGTCCCCACCAGTGAAGGGGCTTCATAGTGTGTGGAAACTTTTCCTCCTTCACAGCTCCCACCAAAGGTGCAGCACCTGTCCCTATTCTTTTGTCTCTGTTTTTTCTTTTTTCTTTTGCCTTACCCACATACGTGGGGATTTTCTTGCCTTTTGGGATGTCTGAGGTCTTCTGCGAGCATTCAGTAGGCGTTCTGTAGGAGTTGTTCCACATGTAGATGTATTTTTGATGTATTTCTGGGGCAGAAGGTGATCTCCACCTCTTACTCCTCTGCCATCTTGAAGGTCACCTCGGATTCAATTTATTTCTTTTTCCTCTTGGATTGCCATGGTTAAGACTACCAAAACTATGTTGAATAACAGTGGCAAGAGTGGGCACCCTTGTATTATTCCTGATTTCAGAGGAAATGCTTTCTGTTTATCACCATTGAGAATAATGTTTGCTCTGGGTTTGTCATATATGGCCTTTATTATGTTGAGGTAGGTTCCCTCTATGCCCATTTTCTGGAGAGTTTTTATCATAAGTAGGTGTTGAATTTTGTCAAAAGCTTTTTCTGCATCTGTTGAGATGATCATATGGTTTTTATTCTTCAATTTGTTAATATGGTGTATCACATCGATTGATTTGTGTATATTGAAGAATCCTTTCATCCCTGGGGTAAATCCCACTTGATCATGGTGTATGATCCTTTTGGTAACTTGTTGGATTCCATTTGCTAGTATTTTGTTGAGGATTTTTGCATCTATGTTCATCAGGGTTATTGACCTGTAATTTTTTGTGATACCTTTGTCTGGTTTTGGTATCAGGGTGATGGTGGCCTCATAAAATGTGTTTGGGAGTGTTCCTCCCTCTGCAAATTTTTAGAAGAATTTGAGAAGGATAGGTGTTAACTCTTCTCTAAATGTTTGATAGAATTCACCTGTGAAGCCATCTGGTCCTGGACTTCTGTTTGTTGGAAGATTTTTTTTTTAAATTAGATAACCTTTTAAACCTAAGAAATTAGCAAAGATTTTTCATTTATTTATTTATTTCTGGCTGTGTTGGGTCTTTGTTTCTGTGCAAGGGCTTTCTCTAGTTGTGGCAAACGGGGGCCACTCTTCATTGTGGTGCGCAGGCCTCTCACTATCGTGTCCTCTCTTGTTGCGGAGCACAGGCTCCAGATGCACAGGCTCAGTAGTTGTGGCTCATGGGCCCACTCACTCTGCGGCATGTGGGATCTTCCCAGACCAGGTCTCAAACCCGTGTCCCCTGCATTGGCAGGCATATTCTCAACCACTGCACCACCAGGGAAGCCCCTATTGGAAGATTTTTAATCCCAGTTCCAGTTTCATTACTTGTGATTGATCTGTTCATATTTTCTATTTCTTCCTGGTTCAGTCTCGGAGGGTTGTACCTGTATAAGAATTTGTCCATTTCTTCCAGGTTGTCCACTTTATTATTTGTAATAGTTTCTAATGATCCTTTGTATTTCTGCAGTGTCAGTTGTACCTTCTCCTTTTTCATTTCTAATTTTATTGGTTTGAGTCCTCCCCCTTTTTCCTTAATGAATCTGGATAATAGTTTATCAATTTTGTTTATCTTCTCAAAGAACCAGTTTTAGTTTTATTGATCTTTGCTATTATTTTGTTGTTGTTGTTGTTTTGTTTCTATTTCATTTATTTCTGTTCTGATCTGTATGATTTCTTCCCTTCTACTAACTTCGGGTTTTGTTCTTCTTTCTCCAGTTGTTTTAGGTGTAAAGTTAGTTGTTTATTTGAGATTTTTCTTGTTTCTTGAGGTAGGATTATATTGCTATAAACTTCCCTCTTAGAACTGCTTTTGCTGCATCCCATAGGTTTTGGGTGGTTGTGTTTTCATTGTCATTTGTTTCTAGGTATTTTATGATTTCTTCTTTGAGTGATCTCTTATTTATTTAGTAGCATATTGTTTAACCTCCATGTGTTTGTGTTTTTTACAGTTTATTTTTCCTGTAATCGATTTCTAACCTCATAGTGTTGAGGTCAGAAAAGGTACTTGATATGATTTCAATTTTCTTAAATTTACCAAGGCTTGATTTTTGACCAAAGGTGTGATCTATCCTGGAGAATGTTTCCTGTGCACTTAAGAAGAAAGTGTATTCTGTTGTTTTTGGATGGAATGTCCTATAAATATCAATTAAGTCTATCTGGTCTAATGGGTCATTTAAGACCTGTGTTTCCTTATTAATTTTCTGTCTGGATGACCTATCCATTGGTGTATGTAGAGTGTCAACATCCCCCACTATTTTTGTGTTACTGTCGATTTCCCCTTTCATGGCTCTTAGCATTTACTTTATGTATTGAGGTGCTCATATATTGGGTGCGTAAATATTTACAATTGTTATACCTTCTTCTTGGATTAATCCATTGATCATTATGTAGTGTCCTTCCTTATGGCTTCTAACAGTCTTTGTTTTAAAGTCTATTTTGTCTGATATGAGTATGGCTACTCCAGCTTTCTTTTGATTCCCATTTCCACGGAGTATCTTTTTCCATCCCCTCACTTTCAGTCTGTATGTGTCCCTAGGTCTCTTGTAGACAACACATGTATGGGTCTTATTTTCATATCCATTCAGCCAGTCTGTCTTTTGGTTGCAGCATTTAATCCATTTACATTTAAGGTAATTATCAATATGTTTGTTCCTCTTACCATTTTCTTAATTGTTTTTGATTTGTTACTGTAGCTCTTTTTCTTCTCTTGTGTTTCCTGCCTAGATAAGTTCTTTTAGCATTTGTTGCAAAGATGATTTGGTGGTACTGAATTTTCTTAGCTTTGCTTGTCTGCAAAGCTTTTGATTTCTCAAAAAATCTGAATGAGAGCCTTGCAGGGTAGAGTAATCTTGGTTGTAGGTTTTTCCCTTTCATCTCTTTAAATATATCTTGCCTCTCCTTTCTGGCCTGTAGAGTTTCTGCTGAAAGATCAGCTGTTAACCTTATGGGGATTCCCTTGTATGTTATTTGTTGCTTTTCTCTTGCTGCTCTTAATATTTTTTCTTTGTATTTAATTTTTGATAGTCTGATTAATATGTGTCTTGGCATGTTTCTCCTTGGGCTTATCCTGTATGGGACTCTGTGCTTCCTGGATTTAATCAACTTAATCACTATTTGCTTTCCCATGTTAGGGAAGTTTTCAATTATAATCTCTTCAAATATTTTCTCAGGTCCTTTCTCTTTCTCTTCTTCTTCTGGGACCCTTATAATTCGAATTTTGGCTCATTTAATTTTGTCCCCGTGGTCTGAGACTGTCCTCAATTCTTTTTATACTTTATTTCTTTATTCTGCTCCTCAGCAGTTATTTCCACCATTCTATCTTCCTGTTCACTTCTCTGTTCTTCTGCCTCAGTTTTTCTGCTATTAATTCCTTCTACTGTATTTTTAATTTCATTTGTTGTTTTGTTCATCACTGTTTGTTTGTTCTTTAGTTCTTCTAAGTCCTTGTTAAACATTTCTTGTATTTTCTCCATTCTATTTCTGAGATTTTGGATCATCTTTAGTATCATTACTCTGAATTCTTTTCAGGTAGATTGCCTATTTCCTGTTCATTTATTTGATCTTGCAGATTTTTACCTTGCTCCTTCATCTGCAACATATTTCTCTGTGATCTCATTTTTTTCTGACATGTATTTTGGGTCTCTTTTCTGCAGACTGCTTGGTGGTTGCCCCTCTTGCTTCTGTTTTCTGCCGCCAGTGGGTAAGGTTGGTCCAGTGACTTGTGTAGGCTTCCTGGTGGGGGAACTGGTGCCTGCATTCTAGTGGGTGGAACTGGATCTTTTCCCTCTGATGGGCATGGACACATCAGGTGGTGTGTTTTGGGGTGTCTCTGGGCTTATTATGACTTTAGGCAGCCTGTCTGCTGATGGGTGGGTTCGTGATCCTGTCTTGCTTGTTGTTTCATGTGAGACATTCAGCATTGGACCCTGCAAGCAGTTCAGTGGAGCCAGGTCTTGGAGTTGAGATGGAGATCTCTGGGAGAGCTCTCTCTGATTAATATTCCCTGGGGCTGGGAATTCTCTGGTGTTCCAGAATCCTGGGCTTGGTACTCCCACCCCAGAGGCTCAGGCATGACCCCTGACCTGTTAACTAAGACACTGCAAGCCACATGGCTTGGCAAATTAGGGAAAAAAATGAAAAAAAAAAGAAAAAGGGAGTGGGAAGAAAACAAACGAAAAGAAACAGATGAACAAAATCCAAGACAAATAGCAAAGACAAAAGCAAGCAAATAACAGCAGCAACAATTAAAGATAAATAAATGAACAGACAAGCAAAACCCCAAACAAATGGTAAAAGCAAAACCAAACAGCAAACCTGCACAGATGCAAAATAAGAAACAAAAACAAAAATAGAGAAAACAAAAAATAAGAGAATAACCAAAGAAAAGAATCCCAAAACAAAATAAAACAATTAAAATCCAAACTAACAAAAACAAAAATCAAAAGCAGAATGCAAACTGAGGGAAAAAGCAAAGAAAACAAAACAAACACACAAAAATGATTTAAAAAAGATAAGAACAAATAGAACAAAGGAAAAAAGATAAAAACAAAATAGTACAAATGAAAGAAAGAAAAACAAGGAAAGATCTCAGAACAACAAAAAAGTAATTTAAAAATAGAAATATAAAAAAATTAAAAATATGTAAAAAATTTTGAAAAAACTAAATAAAAATAAAAACAAATAATGATAAAAACAACAAAACAAAACATAAAAGAAATAGTAATAATTTTATTTTCCTGAGGTCTCAGCTGTCAGTGTCCTTGCCCCCACCGTGAGTCACAGCCACCCTCCGCCTCTGCAGTAGGCCTTCCAAAACCTCTAGGCAGGTCTCTGGTCCCTATGTGGGCACTGTAGGGGCAGCTCAGACTCTGACCTGCTCCAGCTCCTGTGTGTACTAGTTCCCAAAGTCCACAGCTGCTAGGGGTAGACTGGTTTCAGTTGTGGGAACACTCATTGTCCATTCAGATATTCCATAGATGCAGGGTTTACCAAGCTGATCACGGAGATTTAATCTGTGGTTTATGCCACTGCATGGAAAGATTTTTCTTCCTTTTCCTTAGTCATCCCACTCCCTGGGCCTCAGCTGTGATTTTAGCCCAACCTCTGCATGTGGGCCACGCACAGGAGTCTGCTCTTGAGGCTGCCCTGGAGCACTCGGGTCTGTGCTGTTGAGGACAGGACACAGAGGTGGCATAACTGAGTGGGTCTCGGGGGCCCTGGTGGTGACAGGTGCATGGGAAAGCCAGCAGCCATGGGCGCAAGAGATCCGGGCCTAATGAGAGCCTCTCCTAGGGCCTGGAAGCTGATGTGAGCAGGTCAGCCCTGGTGGACACTTTTCCTAGCACCTGACTGGTCAGGGGGCATTTGTGTGGTGGAAAAGAGGCTGCAATGTTGGCTCCAACCTCTGCATATCAGTCAACAATGGTGCCTTGCTTCTATGGCAGTCTGGGTTTCCTCCACAAGCATTCCTGGTGGTAGATTTCCCCCTCCTGTCCCCTCAGGCTGTCTTCTCACAGCCAACAGCAGTCCTCTCCCTGGGTTTTCTCTCCAATCCCCACGTTCCAGCTCTCAGCCCTCATGTGCACCAGCAGGCACAGGTCCCAATGGGGGGTGCACAAGGCTGTGGCACAGACCATCTGTGTAGGTCTCACTCTGTCCCATCTGCCACAGACTGGCTGTTTCACCTTCCTCCAACAGCCTCAGATTCTCACCTTCTGTCTCAACTGATTTCCCTGTCAGTGAGGGGGGCTCCCTCAGATGCAGGAGCCTCTCCTCTGATTCACACGCCCCCAGTGGTGCAGATCCCATCCCACTTCCTCTCCTCTTCTTTTTCCCTTCTTTCTTTCATCCTACCTAGTAATGTGGGGATCTTTCTTGTCCTTTCCAGTGTCCATTGTCTTATGATAGTGTTCAGCTGGTGTTCTGTGAGAATTGTTCCATCTGTAGGTGTATTCTTCATGCATTTGTGGGAGAGATGAACTCCACGTCCTCCTATTCCTCCGCCATCTTGATTTCTGCCCCCAAGCAATCTTTCTTTCCAGTGGTCCCATGTGAGCTTTTAGTAACTTTCCCTACCGCCCAGCTGCTCTGCTCTAGTTCTACCTACCTGTCCTGTGCACAAATATCTGACCCATTTACTCGGATTGTAGTAATATTGGTTTATAATGTCTGAATGGGTTGCTCTCAAGACTGATAACTCACGGAAAAACAATATTTTAATATAAAGTAATAATAGTAACCATTGTCTGTTTTACATCTACTGATGGCCAAGCAATATAGTAGTTGCTTTAGAGGTACCAACTCTAATCCTTATAGCCCACTTCACAGATGAGCAAACTGAGTCTCAAAAGCCTAAGTTACTTGACTAAAATCACAGCGATACTGGGAACCAAAGCTAGGATTCAAAATCAAGTCTCTCCTTAGAGAATGAACTTATGGTTACCAGGTGGGGAGGGGTAGGGGGAGGGATAGATTTGGAGTTTGACATGTACACACTGCTATATTTAAAATAGATAACCAACCAAAAAAATTAAAAAAAAAATAAAAATACACAATATATACTGGAATTAAGTTTGCTTCATATTTTATTTGCAACACACAAAAATAAATAAATAAATAAATATTCTACATGCATTAAATAATAACTCCCCATTCTCTGCCCTCCCCTCCAGTCCCTGGTCACCACCATTATACCTTCTGTCTCTATAAACTTGTCTCTGCTAGGTACCTTATGTAAGTGGAATCATTAAAAAAAAAAAATCAGGTCTGTCTACCTACTGTATAGCACAGAGAACTATACTCAATATCACGTAACTATACTCAATATCTTCTAATAACTTACAATGGAAAAGAATCTGAAAATGAATATATGTATATGTATAACAGAATCACTTTGCTGTACACCTGAAACTAACACAACATTAACTATTCCTCAATTTAAAAAAAATCAAGTCTGTCTATCTCTGAAACTCATGTTCATATATCACCATGAGACCTAATAGCAGAATTTGAGGCTAGGCAGCAAAATGGAAGGAAGGTATTTTAGTGATTGGGGCTGAGAGGGAGGTGGTAATTCCAGTAATTCTACCCTTTAAATCAGATCTTTAAAGAGGTGCCTCTTCTGCCTCCATCTAAAAGCACGTCTGAGGTTGAATTGGAATCCAAGCATTTAAAGAAAAAAACAATGTTTGCTACCTAATCACAAAATCACACAGTCTTAGGGTTGGAAGATATATTAGATATAATCTAACTTCTATGACAAATTTGCCATGACATATGTCCTCCAACATCTTCTTAACTACTTTCCATAATGAGACACTATTTTTCCTCACAGGGTAACCTATTACATCATTGGACAGATTTGATTACTTAAAAAAGTATTCCTTATGTTAGGCCTAGAATAGCATACAGTGAATACATCATTCAGTGGAGTGACATATATATACATACACACACACACACACACACACACATATAATGTATATAATAGACATAACTATATATACATTATACATATATAATGTATATAATAAGGTGAGAACAGTATATATAAATATATTCATATTCTTCTCGTCTCCTCTTTTCCAGATTAAAAATCACAAATATTTTCAACTGTTTCTTATATGAAGTGAATTTTAGATCAAATATGATATTTTGTGTGTCTGTAATTGTTTCTCAAGGTGTTCAATTGTTCTGAAAAAAAAAAAAGAAAGGCTATGTGGTCAAATATGTTGGATTAAATTTCTTTCCTGCATGGTTTTTAATACTTTGAAAAGTACACATGCATTATGTATCAGCAGTTATTGAGCTAGACTCCAATTCACCTGATTCTCAGTAGTCCAGACACTTCCTATGAGTCTACTAAATCCATGTTCTTCCCAAACTAAATGAAAGAGAGAGAAAGAGACACACAGAGAGAGATTGAATCAGAGCCGTTAGGTTGGAGACTCTCTGGGGTTGGTCCTGAGGAGGTAGTTTTTAGGTGAGGTGTGTGAGATTGACAAGTGTTTGAGGTGGTGGATTCGCAAGTGCTTCTGTGGGGATGTGTCCAAACAGAATAGATGTATTGAAACTTTTGAAGTCATTGACAATGGTATGGGCACCAATGTGGACATAAAAACTATCTTCTAGATCTCTTTCTGGCTCATCTCATCTCAAATCACATCCACTAACAACTTTGTGCAAAAAGTGATTGTTAGAATGTGAGATGTAATGGCCTCTGAACTCTACTTGAACCGAACATAGAGAAAAATTGACACCGCCATAAATTGTTTTAGAAATTTGTCCAAACATGATCTTTGGTGTATGGTTTGGGAATTTCAGAAACAAAAGTATGAGAATTCAACTAACAGCCTAGTGGTCTGGATGAATGAAGATGCTCAAATACTTGAAGCTACAGTTTCACCTCCACCAACTAGAAAGCAGGCTCTCATGTCATTTGAATCTTATGTTGTTGGAGCCCTGAAATTTGGACTTATGATTCCACAAGATTGGCTACCCACCAATCAAAATGAATTCCTGTCTCTCGTGTATAAAACAAACAAAGCCACCACTGTTAGATATTCCAAGTGGCAACAGATATCAGATTTCAAACATACTAACTAGTGGAACTACTCATGACTGGTGAAGGTGACTCAAAAAGTTCACCACCTGTGTTCTTTGAACAACTTGTTTTCACAACATAGGGTTGGTGTTATATGTATGAGCAGCTCAACTAACTGCTCATCTTCTGGCTTTTTGACTCTCCTTCCACCAGTAAAACCAACTTAGCTTCAGCCATTGCTTGTAAATCTATGTGTTATGGTTGTGTTAAATGGATAAATGAAAACTTTCCATTCAATGATGATGTTGATAAAAATTAATTTGGTGGGAGAAAAAAAATTCATGATAAAAATAACTGAAACTGCAAAAACAGTTCTAGGAAGAACTACTTGCCAAATTACAAAAGGAGGAGACAGTAGGGAAATAGCAGCTACTCTGGTAGTTGTTACAAGTAGCACTGACAGGGTGGCCTACAGTGGCAATCTGGTCAACTTTACTCATCAGCAAGCTTTAAGAGACACACTGGTTAAACTTAAGTTTGATGCTCACTTAACCTGGTAATTGTGTAGTCACTGGTGCTCCCGATACAGTAAGTCCCCTACATATGAACCTTCAAGTTGTGAACTTTCAAAAATGTGAACGTGTGTTCGCATGTGCAATCATGTAAGTTAGTTCATGTGTCTGGCGTACATTGTCACATGCATGCATCCTCTACAAGTGGTTGTGCTTTTGTGTACTGTACAGTACTGTATAGAGTACTGTAGTATGATATCTTTATTTCAAGCCCAAAATGATGTCTGGAAGCAAGCATAAAAGCAGCAGTGATATAGCTGGTACTGCTAAGAAATGCCAAGTGATAACGATGGAAAAAAAAGTGAAAATAATTGAGAGTGGAACGAGGTGAAAAGATGGAATTGGAGGCCCAAAGAAAGGATGAAGAGAGACAAGAGGAAGAAAGAGTAACTAAAGAACCAAAGAGATTCATGATGCAGGAAATGGAAAGGGGATTTTCTTTATTTGAGGAGACACTGTTAGTTTTTGAGGCACAGGACCTGAATGTAGAACTGTACACGAAGGTTGTAGCAGCTGTTCAGAATGCAATCCATTGCTACAGTATCATCTATGATGAGAAAAAAGGAGCTACTACCCAGACATCACTGGGTCGTTTTTTCAAGAGCGTAGATAGAATTGAATCCAGCAAGGAACCAGAACCTGTGCCATCAATGTCAGGTGTGAGTGAAATTGTAGCTTGCCCTCCTTCTCCTATTGCTGACGATCCTTCAGCTCTACCATCTCCCACCTCCTCTCCCTCCTCCAGTCAGTAACTTTTCTTGCCTGCTCACTCGATGCCAGCCCCGGTATGCCAGCTGATGTACTGTACTACTGTACTTTTCAAGGTACTGTACTGTAAGATTAAAAATGTTTTCTTTATTTTTTGTGTTTGTTTTTTATGTATTATTTGTGTGAAAAGTATTATAAACCTATTACAGTACAGTACTATAGAGCCGATTGTGTTAGTTGGGTACCTAGGCTAACTTTGTTGGAGTTACGAACAAATTGGACTTACAAACGCTCTCTTGGAATGGAACTCATTCATACGTAGGGGACTCATTGTATAGTAGCAGTCTTCAGAGAGGGCAAATGACTCTGTAACAATGGACAGAGCCCTGTCATCTATCATGTCATAGAGAAGTGTCATCCAAACTTCTATCTTGATGACATGGCTTTAAAAGTGGCCGAATCAGTGTTGGACAACACACTGATGAGATCAGACAACTTTCTCCCCTGTCTGGAAGATTTGCCTCCTCTCAAGGAACAAGTCCCAGAGTTACACTTTTCTGCTTCTCATGACTTGATGGACTTGACCTCAGGAGAATGACTAGAAGAATTCTGAGACTGGCAATAAGTAAAGAAAAGTAGAGGAGTTTCTTAATCTCCATCAGCAAGGTTTGTTTTCTTGGGAGGAAATTAAATATACTTTTGCTTCTGTTTCTTTGGTACAGGCTGCACTGAGTACTATTTGGAATCATTTTAAACAGTTTGAAGAAGATTCCAGCCAGTGGCTTACTGTGTGGAGTGATTTGCATTCTGATCTTGAGAATAAAGAGCATTTATCAATTTCTGATCTTCATCAAGAGCTAACTGAAGTGTATGGTGTAGCAAGAGTCTATTCTGAATAAAATCACTCAATAGTTGCACATCGTACTGATTCAGGTGAGTCTCATGTTGGTCAAACTGACCTAAATGGACTGGAGAGGATGCAAATCGTTGTGGGGTGAGTGCTGTTAGTATAGGTACTTGGTTAAAAAGAGAAAGGGAAAATAATGAGCATGACTTGCCTGCTATTTACAGGTAAAAGCCACATTATTCCAGAAAAATCCACATTTATCTTTGAAGACTGAAAAACCAGAAATTGGTCCTCTGCCTGTTGCTAAGCTAAAACCAGATCTTATCTCAAATATAACTCCTCCTGGACATGAGGATTTCAATCCCATAACTGTTGGCCTATGGCTTCAGATGCACCTAAAAGAACAAGGTTCCATAAGCAACAATGTAAGTGTGAGCAAGTTTGATGGTGGTAGAGGTGGTCTGCATCTTACTGTATAACCTATTATTTCCAGTAACTATCTCATTTTGAAGCTGCTGAACTTATTTAGGGTGAAATAATCGTTACCCATGTACAGAAATTGAGACACAGATGTAGAGAACAAACATATGGACACCAAGAGGGGAAAGCAGTGGGGGGCGGGGGTGGGGGTGTGATGAATTGGGCGATTGGGATTGACATGTATACACTGATGTGTATAAAATGGATGACTAATAAACTGCTGTATAAAAAATATATTTAATTTAAAAAAAAAGAAATAATAGTTGCCCATGTAATAAAATTTATGGAGTGTTGTGGAAGGCTTCCTATTCTCTCTTTCCATATTAACCAATCTGAAATCTCATGTTTGCAATTCATTCATTTAGAACTAAGTCACTGTTGTCTTAAAACCTTTGTGAAATGTGAATATTTCATCTGTTCATTTTAATGTATTAAAGCATCGGCATTTTAGCATGGCTTGATTCATCATTCATTTTTGTTAACAGGTAGTTGCCATGCATGTATTATAGGGCAGGAAGTATGCCAGGTGCTGTAGAATACAGATAGGTGAAGAAGACATAGACTCTACTTCTAAAGAGAAGAAACAGTGGAAATAAGACATGTACACAGATATCTATCTATATCTATTGTGAAAAGTTGAGATCAATAAATACAACGAGAGAGAATTATAAGCTTGATACTAAAACTTCAGTGGGAATTTCAGTTAGTAGGATGATTCAATCTTTTTTTAGTCATTTTTTTAAACAAACATTTATAGAGCATTTGCTATGTTCCAGGTATCATGCTGGATTCAGAGGTGATACAAATGAAAGGGATAGTCCTTACCTTTAAGGGGCCTAGTTTAGAGGGGATAGGTAAACAAATATACAAATACAAAGAATAAAATAAATAAATAACAAATGTAAGAACAAAGCTGCCCAGGAGAAGCTTTGGGAATACAAAGGAATTTTATCTCAGCTAGTCCAAGATTAGACAAAGGTTGACCTTATGATGGAGAGAAGCTTTATGGAGGAAGGAAATATAGGACTGAGGGGGAAATAAAGGTCACTGCAGGAAGAGATGACAGCTGTTTCAAAGGGACAGAGACATGAGAGAGCATGGAGAATCCAGAAACTGAAAGAGTTCTGCATGCCCATAGTCAAAATACAAGTGGAGTTAATACAGAACATGAGGCAATAGAAGTGATCAGGCTGAAGAGCATGAAAGGTCTTGGACTTTTTCCTGAAAGTAAAAGGAAGTTAAAAAGGAGTTTTATGACAAGAGAGAAATCCAGTCCTGAAAACATGAGCATAGTTGCGGATTGGGAAGAGAGAGGTAGAAAAAGAGAGAGGGAAAGAAGGAGATAAGGAAAGAGTGAGAGAAAGCAAGAGATTGAGAAAAAGGAAAGTCTGAAAACTTGAGCCATTAGGATAACAAGTCTTGGTGGCATACTGTAGTGGGAGGCCCCATACTAGCAAGGGGTAGAGAGCAAAGAGAACCTGAAATTTAATTCATTCATTCATTCAATAAAAGAACATTTTATTGTTATTAGAAAATGCTAAACACTGTTCTAAGTATTGGGAATATACTCTTTGCTTTCCTGGAACCTGGTAAGGGTGGCAGATATTAACCAAATAATCAACTAGAATGTATACTTACAAAATAAAATAAGTGTTATTAAGGATAGGTCTATGTACCAAGAGACCACATAACAGAGATGTAGGATTACATTCTTCAGTTGCAAGCAAACAAAATTTATTTGGGTTAACATGAGCAAAATCAGAAGTATTGGTATATGTGGAACCTAAAATATGACACAAATGAACCTATCTACAAAACAGAAATAGACTCACAGACAGAGAGAACAGACTTGTGGTTGCCAAGGGAGAAGGGGGTGGGGGAGGGAGGCATGGGGAGTTTGTGGTTAGCAAGTGACAACTATTACATATAGAATGGATAAACAGCAAGGTCCTACTGTATAGCACAGGGAAATATATTCAATATTCTGAGATAAACAACAATAGAAAAGAATATAAAAAAGAATGTATATACATGTATAACTGAATCACTTTGTTGTGCAGGAGAAATTAACACAACATTGTAAATCAACTATACCTCAATAAAATTAATTTCCAAAAATAAAAAATCAGAAGTTTTGGAAGGATATGAGGCAACTCAGTGTCAAGAAAGAATGGCTGATAAACCAGAAGTCTGCAAATCAAGAAGCAGAGCCGCTTCAGGGATCCAGGTAGCAGGGATTAGTGGACAGGGTCTTTAGATGAATCAGCTCAATTTTCCATCTCTACAATGCTGCTCAATGTACACATTCCTGTGAGGGAGAGTCTGAGTGGCCTAGTGCTTGTCGCAGTCCCATTACTTGGTTAGGGAGAAGAAGATTACATACCTTGATGGATAATCCTATTAACACTGCGTGCATGGGGGAAAGGAAGTTCTCAAGAAAACCAAGCTGTATTTCCCAGAAGCAGAATGATTGTTGCTCTGGTAAAAACAACAGATTTCCACTAACAAGGAAAACTGGACTAAACCTCAGGGAAGGTTTCCTGGAGGAGAGTTATTATTTAACTGAGATATGAAGGATGAGGAGAAATTAACTAGGGAAAGACTGGGTGTGCACTGTCATCAGGCGGTGGCTTCCTAGGCATAGAGAAGGCACAGCGTGTTCGCAGATGAAAGGCTAATTAAATACAAAATTAACACCTTTAAAATTTTGCCTTGTTGGTGTCCATTCAATGTCATGTGTGGATTATTCATTAGCAAGCATCTCCATTATCAGCAGCATCATTGCTACCTCTAAGTATAGCAATAAAGTACACTGTCTATGAAAGTTAACAAAATTATCTACATGTTCTCCCCTTTCAGACACTTGTTTATGGCTTTTAAGAAAATGCCGTTCTGGAGACTAATTTCCCCATGGTTTAGTCTGTCACCCTTGTCATCTCTTAGTAGAGGGTTTCCTGAGAAAATGATTATTGTAAACTGTGGAACAGTAGGGAGTTTCTCCTCTTTACCTGTTACTATACTAAGGAAGTAGATTTTACTATGCACCTTAGCATGTTAGAAATATAGTTCTTTCTTTCTTCACTCTTTTGAGTTGTGTAGATAATTACCCCTTGCTAGGCAAAAGTTACATCATTCTGGAGACTGAAGCAGCTTCTCTCTACCACTCACTGTGCAACACTGAGCAAAGCAGTTTACTTGTCTCTGCTTGGGTTCCTTCGTTTATGCAAGTGGTGATGAAACAGACTCTGCAGAGACCTTGCCAAAATGAATCATCTCTCTTATTTTATGAACAGGGAAAAGAGGGCCCAGAGAAGTAGTGTGATCTGCCCAACATTCCACAGCTTCTTGGTGAGAGAGCTGGATTTAGAACCAGGTCTGTCTTCCATTTATCATGCTTTTTTCTTGGAGAACTTGGATGTGTAATGCAAAGAAAACATTGCATGTGAAATAGAAACCACAGTTTTGAATCCTAGATGTAACACTTACTAGCTATGTGACCTTGGGTATTCACTTAAGCTTTCTAAACCTTGCTTTCTCTCATTTGTTAGGTGAGGATAACAATGTCTGCCCAACCCCTTTCAGGGTCATTTTAAGGATCAAAAGAAGAGAACATACATAAGGCTACATTGCACACCATAATATGTAATGCAAATATTTGACGTTGCTGTTATAAATTACATTTTGAAAAATTAGAAAATTGAAACTCTGAGATGCTGAATAACTTACCCAAGATTCACTGGGTCATTTTCTGTCTAAGAAGATCTTTGAACTTCAAGCTCCTTTCCCTTTCCTCTACACTCTACACTCTCCCTTTGGTCTGGAAACACAAACTATCATATGCTAATTTTTTTAAATTTAATCTTTAATTAAGTACTGCCTAGAGTGTTACAATATGGTAATAAATGTGTATTTCTTTATAATTAACTCTATTCCCAAATTCCTACCTTGTTAAAACTGAGCCAGAAAAAAAGAAAACAGTTGTAACATGTAAACTAGTATATTGGAAAAAATAATTAAGAACATTTTAATATTTGAATTTTGACCTTCAGTTGAAAAGGGGGGAAAACATTTCCCAAAGTCATTGTGCACCTTTGAAGCATAAGAATTTCCTCTTCCTATGGTGTCTAATACTGATAATATCTACCTTGGATATCTCTCCTAATGAAAATACTAAAACTGTCCCACAAGGAAATGAAACTCATATGAGAAGTCAATGAATCCTTTGTCTCAGGGCAGAGACCCCAGGAACTCAGGTAGAATGCTTTGACGTCATACTACCTTTTCACCATTACTTGTGCCTTACATCATGCCAACACCACCATCTTCACCATCAACCATCAGTGTCATCATCCTCATCCTCATCACTGATAAGATTTACTGATAATTTACTATGTTCCTGGTGTGATACACGATACATAGCTCATTACATGCACACTCTCATTCAAACTTTACAATAGCCTTAAGTGGTAACTATTACAATTATCTCAGATTTTTAAGGGCCAGCAATGTTCATCTCACACATCTTTGTATCCTCCAGAGTGCTTGTAAATACAAACCACTTCCATTTCCGCTTCTATAAAATAGAGATAAAAATAGGTCCCTCCAAGGACTAGGAACCAAGATGGTGGAGAAGAAGGACATGCTCTCACTCCCTCTTGCTAGAACACCAGAATCACAACTAGCTGCTGGACAATCATCAACAGGAAGACACTGGAACTCACCAAAAAAAAATATGCCACATCCAAAGACAAAGGAGAAGCCACAAAGAGACGGTAGGAGGGGTGCAATCACAGTAAAATAAAATCCCATAACTGCTGGGTGGGTGACTCACAAACTGGAGAACACTGATACCACAGATGCCCACCCACTGGAGTGAAGGTTCTGAAACCCACGTCAGGCTTCCAAACCTGAGGGTCTGGCAATGGGAGGAGGAATTCCTAGAGAATCAGACTTTGAAGACTAGTGGGATTTGATTGCAGGACTTCAACAGAACTGGGGGAAACAGAGACTCCACTCTTGGAGGGAACACACAAAGTAGTGTGCACATCAGGACCCAGGAGAAGGAGCAGTGACCCCAGGGGAGACTGAACCAGACCCACCTGTTAGTATTGGAGGGTCTCCTGCAGAGGTGGGGGCTGGCTGTGAATCACTGTGGGGACAAGGACACTGGCAGCAGAAGTTCCGGAAATACATCGTGGCGTGAGCCCTCACAGAGTCCATAATTAGCCCCATCAAAGAGCCCAGGTAGGCTACAGTGTTGGGTTCCCTCAGGTCAGACAACTAACAGGGAGGGAACCGAGCCCCACCAATCAGCAGTCAAGCAGATCAAAGTTTTACTGAGCTCTGCCCACCAGAGCAACAGCCAGCTCTACCCACCACCAGTCCCTCCCATCAGGAAACTTACACAAACTTCTTAGATAGCCTCATCCACCAGAGGGCAGACAGCAGAAGCAAGAACAACTACAATCCTGCAGCCTTTGGAACAAAAACCACATTCACAGAAAGATAGACAAGATGAAAAGGCACAGAGCTATGTACCAGATGAAGGAACAAGATAAAACCCCAGAAAAACAACTAAATGAAGTGGAGATAGGCAACCTTCCAGAAAAAGAATTCAGAATAATGATAGTGAACATGATCCAGGACCTCAGGAAAAGAATGGAGGCAAAGATCGAGAAGATGCAAGAAATGTTTAAAAAAGACTTAGAAGAATTAAAGAACAAACAAACACAGATGAACAATACAATAACTGAAATGAAAACTACACTAGAAGGAATCAATAGCAGAATAACTGGGGCAGAAGAACGGGTGACCTGGAAGACAGAATGGTGGAATTCACTGCTGTGGAACAGAACAAAGAAAAAACAATGAAAAGAAATGAAGACAGCCTAAGAGACCTCTGGGACAACATTAAATGCAACAATATACGCATTATAGGGGTCCCAGAAGGAGAAGAGAGAGAGAAAGGACCAGAGAAAATATTTGAACAGGTTATAGTTGAAAACTTCCTTAACATGGGAAAGGAAATAGCCACCCAAGTCCAGGAAACGCAGCGAGTCCCATACAGGATACACCCAAGGAGAAACACAGTGAGGCACATAGTAATCAAACAGGCAAAAATTAAAGACAAAGAAAAATTATTAAAAGCAGCAAGGGAAAAGTGACAAATAACATAGCAGGGAACTCCCATAAGGTTAAGAGCTGATTTCTCAGCAGAAACTCTACAAGGCAGAAGGGAGTGGCATGATGTACTTAAAATGATGAAAAGGAAGAACCTACAACAAAGATTACTCTACCACGGCAAGGATCAAATTCAGATTCGATGGAGAAATCAAAAGCTTTACAGACAAGCAAAACATAAGAGAATTCAGCACCACCAAACCAGCTCTACAACAAATGCTAAAGGAACTTCTCTAAGTGGGAAACACAAGAGAAGAAAAGGACCTACAAAAACAAACCCAAAACAATTAAGAAAATGGTCACAGGTCATTACATATTGAGAATTACCTTAAATGGGAATGGATTAAATGCTCCAACCAAAAGACACAGCCTTGTTGAATGGATACAAAATCAAGACCCATATATATGCTGTCTACAAGAGACCCACTTCAGACCTGGGACACATACAGACTGAAAGTGAGGGGATGGAAAAAGATATTCCATGCAAATGGAAATCAAAAAAAGCTGGAGTAGCAATACTCATATGAGATAAAATAGACTTTAAAATAAAGAATGTTACAGAGACAGGGAAGGACACTGCATAATAATCAAGGGATCAATCCAAGAAACAGATATAACAATTATAAATATATATGACCCCAACATAGGAGCACCTCAATGCATATGGCAACTGCTAACAGCTATAAAAGAGGAAGTAGACAGTAACACAATAATAGTGGGGGACTTTAACACCTCACTTACACCAATGGACAGATCATCCAAAATGAAAATAAATAAGGAAACAATCTTTCAATGATATAATAGACCAGATAGATTTAATTGATATTTATAGGACATTCCATCCAAAAACAGCAGACTACACTTTCTTCTCAAGTGTGCACGGAATGTTCTCCAGGATAGATAAGATCTTGAGTCACAAATCAAGCCTCAGTAAATTTAAGAAAATTGAAATCATATCAAGCATCTTTTCTGACCACAACACTATGAGATTAGAAATGAATTACACGGGAAAAAAATGTTAAAAAACACAGACACATGGAGGCTAAACAATACGTTAATAACTAACCAAGAGATCACTGAAGAAATCAAGGAGGAAATCAAAAAATACCTAGAGACAAATGACAATGAAAACACAACGATCCAAAACTTATGGGGTGCAGCAAAAGCAGTTCTAAGAGGGAAATTTATAGCCCTACAAGCTTACCTCAAGAAACAAGAAAAATCTCAAATAAACAATCCAACTGTACACCTAAAGGAACTAGAGAAAGAAGAACAAACAAAACCCAAAGTTAGCAAAAGGAAAGAAATCATAGAGATCAGAGCAGAAATAAATGAAATAGAAACAACAAAAACAATAGAAAAGATCAATAAAAGTAAAAGCTGCTTCTTTGAGATGATAAACAAAATTGATAAACCATTAGCCAGACTCATCAAGTAAAAGAGGGAGAGGCTGAAATCAATAAAATTAGAAATGAAAAAGGAGAAGTTAAAACAGACTCCGCAGAAATACAAAGCATCCTAAGAGACTACTACAAGCAACTCTATGCCAATAAAATGGACAACCTGGAAGGAATGGACAATTTCTTAGAAAGATATAACCTTCCAAGATTGAACCAGGAATAAATAGAAAATATGAATAGACAAATCACAAGTAATGAAATTGAAACTGTGATTAAAAAGTTTCCACCAAACAAAAGCCCAGGACCATATGGCTTCACAGGTGACTTTTATGAAACATTTAGAGAAGAGCTAACAGCCATCCTTCTCAAACTCTTCCAAAAAATTGCAGAGGATGGGACTTCCCTGTTGGCGCAGTGGTTGAGAGTCTGCCTGCTGATGCAGGGGACGTGGGTTCGTGCCCCTGTCTGGGAGGATCCCACATGCCGTGGAACGGCTGGACCCGTGAGCCATGGTTGCTGAGCCTACGCATCCGGAGCCTGTGCTCCACAATTGGAGAGGCCACAACAGTGAGAGGCCCATTTATCGAAAAAAAAAAAATTGCAGAGGATGGAACACTCCCAAACTCATTCAATGAGGCCACCATCACTCTGACACCAAAACTAGACAAAGATACTACAAAAAAAGAAAATTACAGACCAATATCACTGATGAATATAGATGCAAAAATCCTCAACAGAATACTAGCAAACAGAATCCAACAACACATTAAAAGGATCATACACCATGATCAAATGGGATTTATCCCAGGGATGCAAGGATTCTTGAATATACACAAATCGATCAATGTGATACACCATATTAACAAATTGAAGAATAAAAACCATATGATCATCTCCAATGGATGAAGAAAAAGCTTTTGACAAGATTCAACACCCATTTATGATAAAAACTTCCAGAAAGTGGGCATAGAGGGAAACTACCTCAACATAATAAAGGCCATATACAACAAACCCACAGCAAACATCATTCTCAATGGTGAAAAACTGAAACCATTTCCTCTAAGATCAGGAACAAGAGAAGGATGTCCACTCTCACCACTAATATTCAACATAGTTTTGGAAGTCCTAGTCACAGCAATCAGAGAAGAAAAAGAAATAAAAGGAATACAAATTGGAAAAGAAGAAGTAAAACTGTCACTGTTTGCAGATGACATGATAGTATACATAGAGAATCCTAAAGATGTCACAGAAAACTACTAGAGCTAATCAATGAATTTGGTAAAGTAGCAGGATACAAAATTAATGCACAGAAATCTCTTGCATTCCTATACACTAATGATGAAAAATCTGAAAGAGAAATTAAGGAAACACTGCCATTTACCATTGCAACAAAAACAATAAAATACCTAGGAATAAACCTCCCTCTGGAGAGAAAAGACCTGTATGCAGAAAACTATAAGACACTGATGAAAGAAATTAAAGATGGTACCAACAGATGGAGAGATATACCATCTTCTTAGATTGGAAAAATCAATATTGTGAAAATGGCTATGCTACCCAAAGCAATCTACAGGTTCAGTGCAGTCCCTGTCAAATACCAATGGCATTTTTCACAGAACTAGAACAAAAAATTTCACAATTTGTATGGAAACACAAAATACCCCAAATAGCCAAAGCAATCTTGAGAACGAAGAATGGAGCTGTAGGAATCAGGCTCCCTGACTTCAGACTATACTACAAAGCTACAATAATGAAGATAATACTGTACTGACACGAAAACAGCAACATAGATCAATGGAACAAGATAGAAAGCCCAGAGATAAACCCACGCATGTATGGTCAACTAATCTTTGACAAAGCGGGTGAGGATACACAATGGAGTAAAGACAATCTCTTCAATAAGTAGTGCTGGAAAAACTGGGCAGCTACATGGAAAAGAATGAAATTGGAACACTCCCTAACACCATACACAAAAATAAACTCAAAATGGATTCAAGACCTAAATGTAAGACTGGACACTATAAAACTCTTAGAGGAAAACATAGGAAGAACACTCTTTGACATAAATCACAGCCAGATCTTTTTTGATCCACCTCCTAGAGTAATGGAAATAAAAACAAAAATAAACAAATGGGACTTAATGAAACTTAAAAGCTTCTGCACAGCAAAGGAAATCATAAACAAGACGAAAAGACACCCCTCAGAATGGGAGAAAATATTTGCAAATGAATCAACGGACAAAGGATTACTCTCCAAAATATATAAACAGCTCATGCAGATCAATATTAAAGAAACACACTACCCAATCAAAAAATGGGCAGAAGACCTAAATAGACATTTCTCCAAAGAAGACATACAGATGGCCAAGAAGCACATGAAAAGATTCTCAACATCACTAATTATTAGCGGAATGCAAATCCATACTACAGTGAGGTATCACCTCACACCAGTTAGAATGAACATCATCAGAAAATCTACAAACAACATATGCTCGAGAGGATGTGCAGAAAAGGGAACCCTCTTGCACTGTTGATGGGAATGTAAATTGATACAACCACTATGGAGAACAGTATGGAGTTTCCTTAAAAAAACTAAAAATAGAACTACCATATGACCCAGCAATCCCATCCTGGACATATATCCAGAGAAAACCATAATTCAAAAAGACATATGCACCCCAATATTCATTGCAGCACTATATATAATAACCAGGTCATGGAAGCAACCTAAATGCCCATTGACAGACGAATGGATAAAGAAGATGTGGTACATATATACAATGGAATATTACTCAGACATAAAAAGGAACGAAATTGGGTCATTTGTTGAGACGTGGATGGATCTAGAGACTGTCATACAGAGTGAAGTAAGTCAGAAAGAGAAAAACAAATATCGTATATTAACACATGTGTGTGGAACCTAGAAAAATGGTACAGATGAACCAGTTTTCAGGGCAGAAGTTGAGACACAGATGTAGAGAACAAACATATGGACATCAATCAGGGAAAGCTGCAGGGGCTGGGGATGGTGGTGCGATGAATTGGGCGATTGGGATTGACATGTATACACTGATGTGTATAAAATTGAGAACCTGCTGTATATAAAAAAAAAAGTCCCTCCAAGTGTTACTAAAAGATTATATGAAACATCATAGAGCTCCTTGCAGCCTGTTTGCCCTGTAGTGTGCCCTCAATAATAAATAATATTTATTACTTAAATTTGAATAGGAACTCATGTTTATTTGGGAAGCTTATAATGGAGAGAAACCTCCAAAATCTAGGGGTAAGTAATTTTTAAAATTGCTTCACCAGTTTAATCTCCTAATGGTAAACTTGGGATATATCGGACTCTCAGAAAATGTGGCTTCATAAGGTTTCTATCCCTTTCCAGAGACTCTCTTTGAACTCAGGCTAAAATCTATACTCTTCATTCTCCATGGTGCTAATTAATGCCATTCTCTAAAAACAACTTTTATTATAGAAAGAGTTACATATTGTAAAACTCTATTAATAACATAAAAAGATTCTTAAGTGAAGTATTAATTTAAAATACTTTTAGTGTGTCCTTATATATATATATATATATATGCACATGTATATCCACACAGACATATACGTGTGTGTGTGTGTGTGTATGTGTACATAATTATAGACAAAAGACTGGTTAAAATATATAAAAATACTGAGAATGGATTATAGGTGACTTTTATTCTTTATCTCTTTAAGAAATTTCTGGAAATTTTACAACGCACCTGAATTATTTTCATTTTGAAAGAAAGGGAGAGGGAGACACATCAAGTGATAGGCAGCCTTGCAAGACCACTGCAGCAGACCCTAGATTTTTGAGGTTTGTACACTCACAGCCCCACCCTGCGTCTTCCAGAACCCGCAACTGAGACAAGGCCACAGCAGAGCTGGCTCCAGAGCTCCCTACCATTTTCTTATAAAGCCATGATTTTTTATAACTAGCTTCCAAACGGAGCAGGTGGGGAAGCCTGCTTATTCATATTCAAGTTTGAGAGTATAATCTTGATAATAATAGTAGCTTAACATTTATTGAATATTTACTGTGTGCCAGCCTCTTCGACTCTCCATGTATTCATTCACGTAATTCTCATAATATCCCCAGGAAGTGGGTTCTCTTCACTTAGTAAACATTAAGCTCCCAACCTGTAACAGGCACTGTTCAAAGCATTTGGGCAACAGTGAACAAAACAGAGATTCTTTGTGGAGCTTCCATTCTGGTGGTGGAAGACAAATAATGTCTCCAAGTTACAAACATAGAAACTGAGATACAGAATGGTTAGACAACTTTATCAAGGTCTGTGATTTGAACACAATGTCCCATCTCCAATATTCGTACTCTCAACTACTACACTTCAATTGGTGAAAAAAGAAGTCCCATTGGAAGGATGATGCAACAGAACCTGTAATGTGCACTTACTGAGATGTTTCCTGAGTATAAACTCAGTCTGACCTTGTATGTTATGCACAAAAGAATCATTTCAAATCCTTTCAGTTGAAAAATGTTGGCTTTGCAGTCAAATGCCATTTGGTTTGAGTGAGAAGAGACAGGGTAATCCCTAAATTCCAAGTATTCCTATGTGTATGTATATTAATTACATGCCAGAAATACTAGTGAAGGAATGTGATAGGTTGGCAGATGTACTCTGCCTGATTTCCTGTTCAAGTGGATTGGACAGCAGGTTCTCCTAAAACTAAGTCTGATCAAGGTTTTACAGAAGCAGGAGAAGAAAGACAAGGAAACGTATCTCCTCTCCTCCTAGCCTGGAACTGAACATGGATATTCCTCGCTACAGGTCAACTTTTCAACAAGAACGGTCTAGGCTGGGCTCCAGGCCAGACTCTGGAACCATACCTAAAGAAAGTTCCTCTAGTTCTGTGCATGCAAGAGAGATGAGGCTCAGTGTTTGAAAAGCTTTGACTGAGCCGCACTGTGCCAGAGCACATTTCTTTTACGCATCTGCTAATTAGTCTGTATGCTTATGTTTATGTTTAACTGAAAGGAAAAATATTCTGAAATAATGAATGAAAAATTAAGAGAACAAACCAAGACATTAAGCTGCTAGCTGGGGACTATTATTTGGATTTACTCTGAGCCTTTGAATGATATGAATGATTTAAACTTAAATTCTAAGCTAATTTCCTTCAAAAAGTGGTTAAGTCCACTGGTATCTCCGTATAAGTGGGCTTAGAACTAGAGTGGAAGAGGCTAAACATGATCCCAGGCCCATATTGAGGGATTTCAAATGAAAGCAATGGTACCAACCACATCCCCCCAAGATTTAAAACACTGAGTTTCTCCAAAGTGGAACCCTCCAACTTCTTCATGGTTACAGCCACTGTACATAGCATATAGTAGGCTCTTAATAAATGCCTGTTATATCAATGGCTCAGTACATAGTTTTGATTCCTTAAGCAGGAATGAAGAGGATTTTTTAGAGGTTCTCTATCTATAAGGAGCTTTTTATGCAATTTCCACAATATTCTTGAAAAAAGTCAGAGTATTTATTAACTCTGTCAGATCTATCAATAGATAAAGTAACTCTAGTGAGTTCAGGGTAGATGCAGAATAATACCAAAGCAAAGCCTCTGGAAGAAACATTACATGAGTTACAGGAAAGAGAAGTTCAGAGAAAACCACAATAATACATTTTATGTGCACCATGTTCCTTCAGTCATCTTGAAATACTTCCCTCCTGAGGTACAAGCAACTTCCATCCTCTTCTCTAGCCTGGGTTACAAAAGCTTTCAGAGATGTTTTGTGGGGAGCATGAAGCTGTGGGCGGCTGTTCTTTATTCCTCTTTGGCGCACACAGCACCCTGTCTTTCCGACCCTGAGCTCTCTTTTTGTACCTTGCTAAGCAGAACATACAACAGAATAATGGGTTCGTTTTTCGGGGGTCTCAATAGTGCCCTTTCTTCCTGTTTTCATTAAAATAATGAATGTCAGTCTTCGATCCAGTGTGACTGCAGGTTAATTGGCAAGCTTTTTGCTGGGAGGGGTTGTCAGTCTGGGAGTTGTCAGGCCCTGCTGTGTGCTGCTGATAGCCACAGCTGTGGAGTGGACCCAGCAGAAGCAGCCTGATTAGCCCTGCGATTATTTCATATACAATAGAATCAGGCTGAGATACTACAACAATGAGGTGTCTGTCTTCTTTCCAAACAAAGTACAGGAAGCAACAGCAGAAAAGGAGGGCTGGGGAGAGGGTGGAACACTTCACGTGCCATCAATCTCCAGTGATCCTAGAAGAGTCCGGTGGAATCTTGGTTCTACAGAGGTGGCCATGCTCATTTACTATTATTTTTTTTCCTTTGTAACCATTTTTTTATGCTAAAATACACGTAACATAAAATTAAGTGTACAATTCAGTGGCATTAAGTACATCCACAATTTTGTGCAACCATCACCACAATCTATTTCCAGAACTTTTTCATTACTCCAAATAGAAACTGTATACCCATTACCTGGGACTAGGGAAAGATTTCTAACTCTTACGCAAATCCAGATGCAATGAAATACTTTTGATTACTTAATGATAAAAAAAATGTGCATGATATAATCAAAAGACAAATAAATGAGTGTAAAATACTGGTAATAAAATTACAGATAAAGTGTGGAGTTTTTTGCTTTTGTTTTTCCCTGTGCTGATTTAAATCAGACACAGTAAGAAGCAAATTAAACAAAATCACCTTTTGGGGACTAAGCTAGGGTATAAACAGGCAAACAGACAGTCAGACAAAGGGTTTAGTGTGTTTTGTAAAACCAACCAACAAACAAACATTCCAACCGGATAAAAAGCCTGTCTTCTTTTATAAAAGCACAGTCTCACAGGTATCTGCCTCCTCTTCTTCTAAATGTGCCTCACAGACTGCACTATGAAAAATCAATCCTACCAGAGAGCCTTGTTTTGTAACTTTTCTCTGTGGGCAAGCTTTTTCCTAAGAGTATACAAAAGGTTCAGAGGTACACTAACTCTGTCATGGCCATTAGCATTTTATGTGATAAAGCATGGCTGTTGCTCACTAAATATACACTAGTGTGTCACTTAGGAAGTGGCTTAGTCCGTGGGGGTTAGCAACAGACTGGGTTGCTGAAAAACAACAGAAATTTACTCCTCACAGTTCTGGAGGCCAAGATCAAGGCGCCAACATGGTCACCTTCTGGGAAGGGTCCTCTTCCTGATTCATAGCTGGCACCTTCTCTCTGTGTCCTCACATAGTGGAAGGGGTGAGGGAGCTCTCTGGAGCCTCTTTTATAAGGGCTTAATCCCATTCATCTCACTAAGCCCCTTCCAAAGGCTCCACTTCCTAATACTATCAAGAGTTAGGATTTCAACATAGGAATTTTAGGGAGACACAAACATTCAGACTATAGCAGCAAATTAATGGTGCAACACAAAAATCAATATATCCTAATGGTTTCCAAAGGTCAGTTGGCTTCAGAAACTTCTTTGGTCCTATAAGGACTCCTTTGCCATCAGGAGAGGGGTGGCAGCTGCAGAGACAATAATAATTTTGCCAAAGTGACAGGAGGCCCTTTAGCCAATTGTCCCTCTTTGAATCCATTCACTTTTTATTATGGACCCCTGTGGCAGAATTTCAGTAAAGCAACAATAGCAACATGGCTTCAAAAACAAAGGACGAGACAAAAATTTGGAAATCTCAGAGGGTGGAACTGAATATTTGCCACATTCAGCAAGTATTTATGACTAGTCTTGATGCCATCAAATGTACTATGGATGTTATTTGCTATGAAACACAAATTCTATCTTGAAAATATGAGTTATATGTTTGTCTCTTAATCTCCTCTTCTATTTTAGAACATAAGAGATTTCTGTTGAATTTCATAATATAGCTTTCTAATAAACCCAAACAGAAATGGATAGGAATACCTGATTCCCTAACTGGCAATATTTGCTGCTGAGTATTTCTCTGGTTATCACCAACCAGAGTAATTGTTTGATCTTTAGAATTTTTCAAAATAAGGTATCAAATTCATTTTCTACTATTGGTCCAACTGCATTATGGAAATTTTAACACAAAGCGTAGAAATATCATATGCTAAATCAATCTTCTTGGATTATTCAATACTTATTCATGTTTTGGGTATATTTAGTATTGAGTCAGATTTTAATATAGTGCACATACTTTTTTCCTCAGCCTGAAGCAATGAATTTTAGGGCCACTCACTTCAAATGTCTCACACCCTCCTCCCCTCACACACACATACCCAATAATCATTGTAGATTGTATCCTGTCAAACTTCTAAGGTCAGATCCACAGATTTTATGGTATTGGGGACATCATTAGGTTTGGCCATTTAGGGATTAAAAAAATGAGAGAAAATATTGTGGTCGTGGGCTTCCCTGGTGGTGCAGTGGTTGAGAGTCCACCTGCTGATGCAGGGGACACGGGTTCGTGCCCCGGTCCAGGAAGATCCCACATTCTGCGGAGCGGCTAGGCCCATAAGCCATGGCCACTGAGCCTGTGCGTCCAGAGCCTGTGCTCTGCAACGGGAGAGGCCACAACAGTGAGAGGCCCATGTACCGCAAAAAAAAAAAAAAAAAAAAAAAAAAGGATTGTGGTTGCCCTTAGCAACTACTGCATCGCATGCTATTTGTGTTATCTGTGAGCTGCAGAGCATCACCTTCTTTTTAAGAAACACAAACATGCACATATAGTACACCCCACGATAGTTTTCAGCTAATCACAGATTCAACAATAATAATAACATAAGAAGTGGAGCACACATTCATTTGGTTTCACTCTCCTGTTTATCATGTGGATATTTTCAAGACGTAATACTTTATTTTGTCTTGTTTTTAAGAAACAACTTCACTGAATGATTTTTATGATGAAAATAAGAGGCAGTGGAGCATTAGATTTGATCACAGTAGCGGGCTGTTTAAAATAACAATAACTACTTAAGTCAATAATTTGAAAGACTCCCCAGTATAGAAATCTGGCTCTCAGATGATTTTCTCTCCAATTTCTTGATGTGTGTATATTAATTTTTGTCTTCTTTAAAGGTCACCGCACAGTGTTTGTTATAAAGGGACATTAAAACAGAAAGATCAATTTTTATCCTTGGTATTCTGAATGCAATCAAATAATGTTTGAAAATTTTTATAGGCCAAAAGGAAGTTGTTTCATGCCAATTTAGCTAATTAGACTTCTAATAGTCTCACCTCTGAAAATTAAGTATTTTCATTCTGTGGATTGGCTGACCTACCTGTCCTTTCAAAAAGGCAATTATAATAAGGAATTGATAAAAAAAAAGTTCAGGTATTCCTCAACATATTAGGCATTTCTCACTGTAAAAATAAATAATATTCTTTAAATTTCCCTGTAAAACAAAAGACTTCACCTGAGGTTCTTTTTCTTTTCTTTTCTTTTTTAAGGTGGGGAGACATTGATGGAGACTTATCACTTCAAGAATCTCTCTCCAGTAAGATATTGTGTAGTCACTAGGGTCATTCACAAATATTATGTTTCTCCTTCTGGTCCATGGCAGGGTTGAATTGTACATCCTTTGAGTTTAGCTGAGGTCATGTGGCTTATTTTGGCCAATAAAATATGAGCAGAAAGGACACAGGTTACTTGATGGATGAAGCCTTTAGAGCCAGTACTCAGTTGGCTACTTTCCCATTTCCTGCCTCTTCAGCAGTTGTGGAAACAGATGTGGAGATGGAGTTTCCATCAGCTCAGACTCCTGAGTTGCTACCCTGAGTAGGACCCCACCTGCAGCTAAGATTTTGAGGGTTTTCAGTTACTGCAACATTATCTTGCACAATTTGATAAATATAAAGATGAAAAGAAAACAAACCAAAACCCTAAATAAGACTACTGAATTTTAATCACTGCAGAGGAGGTTAGATTGTTTTTGTTTCACCTTTGGCTTACTAAATTGAGGATAGGGTTGCACTTTCTTTCCAGGAACCCTATGGTAGATTACAAAAATTGCCTCACCCCTTCTTTTATCCTTGTCCTTTGCCATATTTTTTTCAGAGTCCTCTATTTGACACTGGGTTTAGCCATATTACCTCCTTTGGGAAGTTAGCGAACATGAAAGAATAGTCTTGAAAATGATTGCACCATTGGGCATACCCTCTCTCTTTTTCCTCTTCCATTGCCATCAGAACATGTCTGGGATAACCTGCTGAATGGTAAGAGATGTGTGAACAGAACCAAGTTGCCCTCAGCAGCCCAGCCAAGTTCAGTTTAAGTGAGTGGGCAGCCAGCCAAATCCCAGACATGTGAGAACCCAATGAAGATCAGCAAAGCCCCTAGAAAGCCATCATAGGCACATGAGCAATAAACACTTAATGTTGTATGCCAACGAGGTTTGTGATTGTTTGTTGCAGGACATTATTGTGGAATTAGACAATTGATGCATCCTCCTAACCCTCCACTCCTCATCCCTACTCTACACAGGCCCCTCTGAAACATTATCCCCATGCAGCAACTCTATACTTGCTGTTTCTTCACAAGTTTTCCTCCCACTTCTCTCATGTTAATGAACAATTATTTCCTTAGGAGGTACATGATACAAGTTACCTTTTACACAACTGGTGGCATGTAGTCTTCATCTTTCTAGCTTTTATGTTCTACTGCTAGGCATATTGGCTTGTCTTACCTAGTTATCCTCTTTGCGTCAACATTGGATTAAAAACAGGCTTCTACCCAAATTGCGTGTGTGTGTGCCTGTGTATGTAAAAAAATCACATATGTTGGGAAATTTCTTATATGCAAAAATATTTCTAAATCTGTATAATTTTCATTAATCAAGTCTTCTTCTCTCTTCTAATCCAGACAACTGGCTCAATGGGAGAATTAATCCTGTGTATTTTATACTTCAGCTAACATTCAAGTGGCTCTTTTATGTTCTCTTGCCTTACAACTGAAGGTAGGCTAAGGAAGGCAAGACACTACCAGGGGATGAAAGGGATCTATCTGAAATTTTAGTAACCAATTTTCCAATTTCTTATAAGTTTCTCTTCTTAAAATTGTGTTAAGTGATATTTAGTTGGTTGAGTTCATCTTATAAGAAAGGAAAAATGTATTTTTGAGAATAATTATAAGCCAAAACGCAGAAAAATATTTATGGTATCCCAAAATATATTACTTTACAGATTTCTTAAGATTCCCTTAATCCACTATGGCACTTTTGCTTATAAAACATCTCAGCCTTGTCCAAAAGATGTTTACAGATGTTAAAAGGGGATGTTTTAGGCAAGTCAATATTATGTTGAATCAATATTACTTCTAACAGTCAGAGCACACCACCACATTATTTTAATACTTTCTGAAGGTTTTAATCACCAGGTTTGTAATGTCCTTTTAAGAACATGAAAATGCTTTTTCTCTGCTCATTCATTTTGTCTTTCCCCACTTGGAAAGTATTGATTCCCTCTATTTTTCTCTTAAGTGTATATTATAAGCTCCTGGCCAATGTGATTGCATTCCTATTTTTTGTTTTGTCAACATCAAAGATATATTAGTAGCTCTCTAGAAGTAATTTTAGCCATTTTGCGCCAACTTTTGGATACGATTATGGAAGTACAATCTTAAAAACCAAATCTAAACCTCTAATGAGACAAAGAGGAGTGACTAAAGTTTGGTTGTGTTTTTCTTTCTGTTATGCTATCAGAGAGCAAACAGAGCTCTTTTAAGTGGTCTCACTCTGCATGCATTTCTGCTTCCATATGCATTTAACAGGTATATGGATAGTTTTGACTAATTTATAAAGTGTAATAGTTTGCCTGACAATAAGTTGTCATTTACTCATTGTAAGTCCACAAAGTCTATCAAAGCAAATCACAATTTTGGAGTACTGCTAAACCCTCTGCATATTTTCATAGTAAATCAGTGCTTGTTTATTTAACACAGGTGTTTCTGTAATTGCACTGCTTTAGGAAAATTCAATGCTCAATGGCCCTCAAGTACTTCCACCTGTCGAGTGTATGGCCCATTATTAGTATACCAAACAAAATCATAAAATGTGTAAAATGTTAACTGATTAAAGACTTGGTTTTGATTATTTGGATTCTGGTTATGCTTTTCTTGTCACTTCATTCATGTTAAGCACATTTTCACCCCCCTCAAAAGAAGTTAGTTGCTAATGATATATTTAGCAAGAAAAACAGATGTTATATTCACATTAAGACCTTGAATTTAAGGAACAAATAGTTTTCTAGTTATAAATCAGATTTTGAAGATGAGGGAAGCAAAATAGAAAGCCAGTGAACTATTGCATCAATATAATTCCATGCTATACTGTTCTAAAACATACTGAGATGACAGTTCATTGCAAGGTTATAAATTATTTTATAAATCATTCAAAAAGCTTTTTTTGAACACAAATAGGCATGGAGCTGGGAGGGGGTGATGCTTTGCATTGTGCTACGAGAAAATGCAAGGTCTTTGCCCCCTCAAAAACCTTACCATCTAGTTTGGAATGCAAAATGAATATGGCAAACAATTAGCAAACAAGCAGAGGCTAAGGCTTCACAATGAGGTGAAATTGGAGGTGAACTTTTGAAAACTTGAATAGAAAAGAGATGATCTTCTCAAGGTGGGTGGGAAGCAATTAGCACTAGCAAAGGCATAAAGGCAGGAATAAACATGAAGAAGGCCTTGAAAAGTGTAGCTTGAAAAACTGGAAAAATGAGCTACCATCTTTGTTATATTCAGAAGTTTAGATTGTAGTAATTTTATCGTCATTTATTACTCAGCATTTTCAAATTTCCATTATAACTTCTTATTTGTTCTGACTGATTTAGAAATGCGCTTTTAATTTCTGAAAGTATCAGTGTCCTTTCCTTATTGATAATCCAATTCAATTGCATTATCATCAGAAATTATTCTGCATATCTATTCTCTGAAATTTTTGATAGCTTCTTTATGTTTAATGTGTATTCAGTTTTCATGAACGTGTTCCTACAAAGAAGAGGCACACCCTCTAACTGTTGAGTGCAGGATATAATATGTAATTAGGATTATATAATTATATGTTCTGTAATTAGAAATATATACATATATATATAATCCTGCACTTAACAGTATGTATCCTTTAAGTAAAATATATTAATTTTCTAATGCAAATATTCTAAAATTTTTATTAAACTCGGTCTGCTTAACATGTCAATTGAGAGAAGTCTGTTGAAATCTTACAACTATAATGATTGATTTGTATATTTATCCCTGAAGTTCTATCATTTTTTGCTCTATAAATCTTGAAGCTATGTTATTAGATGCACACACATAATCCCTTTATCATCATGTAGTGACCCTCTTTACCCCTAACAATATTTTATCTTATGGTATCTTTTGTCTGGTATTAACATAGCTGTGCCAACATTTTAAAATATCTGTTAGTATATAGTTAGTATCTGTCTGGTATATATTTTTCAATCCTTTTCCTTTTAAATTTTCCATGTTTTTAAGTATTAGACATATCTCTTTTCTTTTTTTTTTTTTTTTTTTTTGCCATATGAGGGCCTCTCACTGTTGTGGCCTCTCCCGTTGTGGAGCAACAGGCTCCGGACACACAGGCTCAGCGGCCATGGCTCACGGGCACAGCCGCTCCGCGGCATGTGGGATCTTCCCGGACCGGGGCACGAACCCGTGTTACTTGATGGATGAATCGGCAGGCATCCAACCTCGGCAGGCAGACTCTCAACCACTGCGCCACTAGGGAAGCCCGTGTGTGTGTGTTTTAAATCATGCTTGTTAACTGTTAAATCTTGTATCAGTGCACTTGTTTGTTTCTTTTTTAATCAGTTCTGGAATATTTTCATTTATTATCTCTTTAAATAAAGTTCTTCTCTATATTATATTCTCCTGCCATAGTTAATTATCTTAGACTTTCTCATTTTATCCTGTCTCTAAAATCTCCTTATCTCTCTAGGTAATATCATCTCAGTCACTATTTTTTCTTTTCAGTTCTTTATAATCTACTCTAAAACCTAAACAGTGAGTTTTAATTTAACTATTTTGTCATTTATTAATGTTGTATTTGACAATTTATCAAATGTTACTGGTCATTTTTGATAGTCTTTTATTGTTTGCTCATTTGATATGATCTTTCATGTCATTAAACATTTCATACATAGTTACTTACAACAACTGAAGTTCTTGAGAATATAAATCTGTTAACCCTGAAGGAAAGAGGAAGTCAGGGATTTAATTAAGTCCATCAAACTGCCCTTCAAATGTAGATTCTACAGGCAAAAGTATCAATTATGGAAGAGATGAAGAAATAATACATATAAACTTTTCTTTTGGAACTTACAAGATAACAACTTTGAGTCAACCAGGAGATGAGTGGAAAAACTACAACAAAGGACAGTCAGCGAACATTGAAAATCTTTAACAGTATACCTAAGACTAAAGCCATTGGATGGAATACAGAGAAAGAACACAAGAAAAATTATGTATGTCCTAATAATGGTAAAATAATTGAACTAAAAGAAATCAAAAGAATGGAGAAAGAAAGTAGAGGCAGGAGTCAGAACTGGTTCACTGATTGCCTTATCTGTAACAGCTGGGATTCAAAGCATATCATTTAAAAATTTCAAAGCAATAGAACACAGAGGTGAACCAAGGAGTAGGGTAGGGGGTGAATAGTAGGAGTGATCCATGTCCCTTCAGGAGGGAGTATTTTACATTGATATAGTTTTAAATTTCTGGTACATGGTAATAATAAAAAGCAGATGTATTCAGTTGTTTTTGTTATTGCTTTTAAATTACTTATAGACAGTGTACCTCCTTATTGCTATGCCCAGGTTGGTCCACTCCCACTGTTCCCCCTTGATATGCTACCAACAGGAGTATAAGCATATCAAACACTACTACCCAAAGTAATCTATAGATTCAATGCAATCCCTATCAAATTACCAAGGGCATTTCTCACATAATTAGAACAAAAAATTTTACATTTTGTATAAAAAGACCCCAAATAGCAAAATCAATCACCAGAAAGAAGAACAGAGCTGAAGGAAGCAGGCTCTCTGACTTCAGACTATGCTACAAAGCTACAGTAATCAAAACAATATGGTACTGGCACAAAAACAGAAATATAGATCAATGGAACAGGATAGAGAGTCCAGAGATAAACCCACGCACCTATGGCCACCTAACTTATGACAAAGGATGCCAGAATATACAGTGGAGAAAAGCCAGTCTCTTCAATAACTGGTACTGTGAAAACCAGACAGCTACATGTAAAACAATGAAATTAGAACACTCCCTAACACCAAACACAAACATAGACTCAAAACGGATTAAAGACCTAAGTGTAACGCCAGATACTATAAAACTCCTAGAGGAAAATATAGGCAGAACACTCTTTGACATAAATCACAGCAAGATCTTTTTTGATCTACCACCTAGAGTAATGAAAATAAAAACAAAAATAAACAAATGGGATCTAATAAGACTTAAAAGCTTTTGCCCAGTGAAGGAAACCATAAACAAAACAAAAAGACAACCCTCAGAATGGGAGAAAATATTAGCAAATGAAGCAACTGACAAGGAATTAATCTCCAAAATATGCAAACAGCTCATGCAGCTCAATATCAAAAAAACCAAAGAACCCAATCAAAAAATAGGCATAAGACCTAAACAGACATTTCTCTAAAGAAGACATACAGATAGCCAACAAACACATGAAAAGATGCTCAACATCACTAATAATTAGAGAAATGCAAATTAAAACTACAATGAGGTGTCACCTCACACCAGTCAGAATGGCCATCATTAAAAAGTCCAAAACAATAAATGCTGGATAGGGTGTGTAGAAAAGGAAACCCTCATACACTGTTGGTAGGAATGTAAATTGGTACAGCCACAATGGAGAAGAGTATGGAGGTTAGTTAAAAAACTAAAAATAGAGCTACCATATGACCCAGCCAACCCACTCCTAGACATATATCGGTAGAAAACCATAATTTGAAAAACTTCATGCACCCTGATGGTCATTGCAACACTATTTATAATAGCCAGGACATGGAAACAACATAAATGTCCATCAACAGAGGAATGGATAAAGAAGATGTGGTATATATATACATGGAATATTACTCATCCATAAAAAGGAACAAAATTGTGCCATTTATAGAGACATGGATGGACCTAGAGATTGTCACACAGAGTGAAGTAAATCAGAAAGAGAAAAACAAATATCATATAATATCGCTTATATGTGGAATCTAGAAAAATGGTACAGATGAACTTATTTGCAGAGCAAAAAATGGAGTCACAGATGTAGAGAACAAACTTATGGTTACCAAGGTGGGAACAGGAGGGTAGGATGAATTGGGAGATTGGGATTGACATATATACACTACTATGTATAAAATAGATAACTAATGAGAACCTACTGTATACCACAGGGAGCTCTACTCAATGCTCTGTGGTGCTCTAAGTGGGAAAGAAATCTAAAAAAGAGTGGATAGGGCTTCCCTGGTGGCACAGTGGTTGAGAGTCTGCCTGCCGATGCAGGGAACGCGGGTTCGTGCCCCGGGCCAGGAGGATCCCACATGCCACGGAGCAGCTGGGCCCATGAGCCATGGCCGCTGAGCCTGTGCATCCGGAGGCTGTGCTCTGCAATGGAAGAGGCCACAACAGTGAGAGGCCTGTGTACTGCAAAAAAAAAAAAAAAAGAGTGGCTATATGTATACATATAACTGATTTACTTTGCTGTATAGCAAAAATTAACACAATATTGTAATGTAACTATGATAAAAATTTTAAAAAGAAGAAAAGTAATATTACTGACTAAAATTGATTGGTGAGAGGATGAGGAGGAAATGATGAGGGGAGACGTGCTAATTTTATCATTGCTTCCAGTAGGAAACTAACAAATACAGTTTAAAGGAATATAGTACCAAGGTATTATGTACAGTCATTACAAATATAATTACTTCAACAAAAATACAAACTTTTCTAAGTGTCAAGGGATCTATTAAAAAGTAAAGCAAAGCAAGCAAACCACACTGTGGAAGATTTTATTTTAAAAAAACAAAAAATGATACAAAATGCTATGACATTCATAACATATCTGTTAAATCTCTAAATGTAAATTCGTTAAATTTACAAATTAAAAGAGTAATGATTTCTGATGTTATCTAAAAGATAAACTCAATTATATATAAGAAATAGATATCAAACAAAATGATTGAGACTGATTGAAAATAAAAGGATGGACAAACTTATCCTGAGAACAAGCAAACAAAAAGAAAGCATTGATCATGATCTTACTATTAGATAAGATGACATTCAATTTCAGCTGATTTAAGGATGAAATTCAAGATCATAGGGAGATTAGAAGGAAATTACTTGATAGATAAGGAATAAAGAAAAACTATTACCAAGTATTTGAGATATTTAGGCAAAAAGAGAATTTTAATATTATCTGGAAGTTATACCTGGGCCAAGTGGAAAGTAACTTTGATCAATCACAGGACCACTATAAAGTTCTCATTCCAGTCTTCCTGCTTTTTCCGAGAATTTATTGTTTACCAACTATGTGTCAGGCACCGTGTTAGCCACTTGGAAATCAGCAGTGAATTAAACACATAGAAATAATGGCTTCCACAAATCTGCATTCTAGTGAGGAGAGACTTCCAATAAAGATGTAACCAGTCAGAAAATATTCCAAGAATAAAGATAAGTGTCAAGGAGGAAAATATAACAGGAAATTGGGAAAAAAGGATGTAGAGGACATCATAATTTTAGATAGGGTAGCCAGACAAGGCCTTATCAAGACAGTAAGATTTGATCAAAAACCTAAAGAGGTAAAAAAAAAAAACATAAAATCAAATATGAAGGGAGAGTGTTGATGGCAGAGGGAACAGTAAATGCATAGTCTCTGAGATGGGTGTATGTATGCATGGCAAATGTAAGGAGATTTAAGAAGGTTAGTGTGGCTGAAATTGAGGGAATGAGGCCAGGTACAGAAGGAGATAAGATCAGAGAAATAATGAGGAATCGGTAGCATAGTCTTCAGTGCCTTGTAAACCATTATAACCATTATAAGGACATTGGCTTTTACTTTGAGTGAGATAGACAGCCATTAGAGGACTTTAATGGGAGGAGGGATATAATCTCCTGCTTACAGGCAGGAGGGAAAGGGAGAGAGAATGAATCAGATTGGTAAAGAGAGAGGGCATAATTAAGTTCCTATATTATGTTGCATTTAAAGCTGAAGATTTTATTTTTCTTTCCACCTCATTAATAAAGCTACTGTAGTGTCCTTAGAATACATAGAGTACAACATTTATAAAATGCTCATTCCATGATGAATTAAGTTTACAACTGCTGAAATTAAATATAACATTCTAGAACAATTATCAAACTTTAGGGTGCATCAGAATTACTTGGAAGGTGTGTTAAAATCACAGATTTCTGAGCCCAACACACAGTTTCTGACTCAGTACTGCTGAGGTGGGACCTGAGAATTTGCATTACTTTTTTTTTCCATATTTTTAATTACCTTTATTGCACCAATACAGCATACATATGCTCTATATACATATATCTGAAACTTCATTTTCAATTTTTCAGGAATTCAAATACATAATATATTATCATCTTGAGAATACAAAGAACACAACACAGAGGAAGATTGAGAAAATAGGTTCCCAGTAGTTAGTCACTAGTATTCTACAGCTTTCCTTTTAGTGTTTTCTATTGGAATTTTTAAATGTCCTGCCATGGCTCTGTAAGAATAGAGCTACTTGGAACGGAAAACAATGAAAAAAAAAAAAAAAGGACCCAAAGTGAAAAAGAGTCAAGAAGGAAATCCAAGAGAGAGAATCTATTTTGAAACTAAATATAAGGACTCCCTTCAGCCAGAGGGTACACATCCAAATAGGTGCTAAGGGAAGAAGTGAGATCCTCCCATTTCACTCTCAAAATTGCCCCTTAACTGACAAAATAGCTGGTGCCAGTTCACCTAAGAGCAGGACCCCTTCACAGCACTGTAAAAGGAATGGTGGGCAGAGGGAGGGAAAGTGGTGGGGGAGCAACTTGCTTCTGACATACCCCTGGTGATGGGTATCGCAGCCATCATTTGGGCAAAACCTACCACAGCTAAAACCATGGCTTGCCAGCTTGCTTCATAAATGATGGTGCATGTAATAGCAGCTTTCTGTTGAAAAACTGGATTGAAAAAGTAAATGTTTATGAAAAGGAGCCAGATACCCAGGTAGCAAGGTAATGTGGGTACTGAACAAGAGTTAAGTGCTTTCAACCTCTCTGCTCTACAAATTAGGTTAAAAACTCTAAACCCTTTAACTTTAGGACAAATAATGGGGCCATTACAAAGTAACGCTGTGCTTCAAATGCAGCAACTAGATGGAGCTGCAAGAAAGTAACTGCTTCTCTAGAATATAACTAGGAAAATATAGCCCCTTGAACCTCCTTCATCCAAGAGACACCCACTGATCAGAGATGCTGCACTATTCAACAGACAAAAGAAGAGTGGGGTGCCACCAACACAACGCTCTTGTCACAGGAAGAGACATGTAAACGCACTAGAAGAGGGCTGCACCCAGCACTGGATGTTCGCTGAATAAGACAAGCCAGAGGGAGGATATACAGCAGAGACCCAGGAAACAGGTCTTTCTTCACATCCACCCCTATCAAAATTCTGAATCTGTAAACACTGAGATCAGTCTGTCCATTTTTAGAGTCTTCAGTTAATGGAAAAAAGAAGTTCTGAGGTTTTTGTCTCCCCTGAAACTGCTAAACAGGGCTTCACAAAGAGGCACACAAGGGTCACGAGATGATTCTGAAATAAGTTAAAGAATTTAAAGATGGAGAACACTTTACAGATGTTAGAGGTTATTTCCCCACCAAAGAGACCCTGGCCTTTAGAGCCCTGCATAGTCAGTCACAAGTATCATAAGACCCACTATTCCCCTGCCCTGATAGTGAACAGGAGATAAGAAATACTTTCTTGGCTGTACAGCAAGGAACAACACCAGGGAGTGACACAACCAGCCTGAACTCAATGGAGAAGCTATGAAAACAACTGCTCAATAATTTTGGTTCTGGGGAGGGAAGGGGTTCCGAGCTACCCTCACAGATTGGTGCTGTCAAGGTCATTTTGATTCTTCAAGTCTGTCCTTAACGTCCTGCCAGTGCTCTTCAGAACTGGACCCAGTTGGATGGCTGTGGTGCCTGGTTTTGAACAGAGCTGGATGCAGTGATAAAGTCTCCCCACAAGTCATTGCTTGTAGAAACTGGAGCTGGTGCTGGTGTCGTTACAAGAGCAGGAGAATCCAAATATAAAAGGATATCTGCATCACTACCTCCATGATTGGATTTTGGTATGGGTGGTGGATTGACATGATTGCTGATGGCAACTGAGGAGGATGGTGAAGGAATTGTGACTCTGCCTCCAGATGGGGGTGGGAGTAAGCTTAGGCCCCCAGCTCCTGTAGTCTTGGACTTAGAAGCACCCTCAACTTGATGGTCTGCCCTTCCTTGAAGTCCAGATCCAACTTGGGACTATTATCCATTTCCTGAGATTCTTTGGAAATCTCAGATTCCTGCTTTACCCACTTGAAGTGATCTTGCAATGAGACATTAAAGTCGAAGGCATCACCCCGATCTGAGAAGCCAATGCCAATGAAAGCACTATGCCCAGTACCATTCTGGATCCGGATTACAAAGTAGCAGCTGGAATCTGTCACTGTCTCCACAGTAATACCAGGATATTTTTCTACTGGTGCCTGAGCAAAGAGCTCCCCTGAAACTTTATCCTCGAGTTTGATATAAGCAATCTTCCCTTTTGAAGTGATTCAGAGGCGACCAGTCCAATCAGATTGATCTAACTTCCAGTCAGATGCCCTGCAACTGTGGTTGGAGGCCCAGGGAAGAATCGGGTAGATGCTGACATTGGGTTTCACACACAGAACAGACTCGTACTCCAACTCGGCCGCCATCTTGGCTCTGAGAATTTGTATTTTTAAGTTTCCAAATGATGCCTGTGCTGCTGGTCCAGGGCCTAAGCTTTGAGATCCACTGGTCTAGAACATGTAATGCATACAACTAATGCAGAGATAATCTGAGAATCATTGGCATTTTTAGTAATCCTGCTGAGGAAATGACCTTGTGTTTTGGCCGCTGGTTTTTAGAACCTCTAAACTCTTACCCTCTCCTGACTGACATCTGAAAATAAAATTATTGGGTCCTTTCTGTTTATTCATCTACCACAGATTAATTTAAAAGTAAATATGAAAGAAAGGTATAAGCTTCCTTCTTACAAAAACCTGCTTAATTTTTTAAAAAAATTTCTGAAATTGATAATATTGAATTTTTTGAAGAGGTCAAATACTTTGCTGCTAATCCAAATGCATTTGTACTAGAAAGTGCTTAAACCAGCTAATTCCTATTATTATTAAACCTTAACTTTTCGTTGTTACTCGGACTCTTCAGAAGTTTATTAATAAGATTCCATTTTTATTGTAATTATACTGTCTCTATTCTGAAGAGGAGATATACATTAAGGGCTTATATGAAATGTCATTTGGACAGTGATGTTTTTTGTTTGTTTTTACTAGTTATCATCTTTTTTAGAATAAAAAGCGTAAGACACTAAATAAACTTTTCCAAGGGGTTTTTGTTGTGATTTTAGAAAGTGTGCCTGAGGACTTCCCTGGTGGTGCAGTGCTTAAGAATCCACCTGCCAATGCAGGGGACACTGGTTCAATCCCTGGTCCAGGAAACTCCCACATGCCACAGAGCAACTAAGCCCATGCACCACAACTACTGAGCCTGCACTCTAGAGCCCATGAGCCACAACTACTGAGCCCTTGTGCCACAACTACTGAAGTCCATGTGCCTAGAGCCCATGCTCTGCAACAAGAGAAGCCACTGCCATGAGAAACATGTGCACCACAAGGAAGAGTAGCCCCTGCTTGCCACAACAAGAGGAAGCCTGTGCACAGCAATGAAGACCCAACACAGCCAAAAATAAATAAATAAAAATAAATAATAAAAAAACTAAATAAAAAAGAAGAACTAACTTTTTTTTAAAAAAAAAGAAGGAAAGAAAGAAAATGTGCCTGGAAACAGTTGACTATTACTGGAATTCTATATGTATGGAATGGGATTAACGTGTTAAAGCTTTCCCAGTCTATGAAGTCTTTCTTAAATATTCTTTTCTATCAGCAAGGTGAATGGGAAAAGCATGTGGAATTGCTGAATTTTTAAGGATTTATTATTGTCAAGGGACATTTCTTCAGTTTTGTGGCTTTACAGATTTTCAGTTAACCAGTGAGGTTTCACATGTTATTTTGGTACTTAGAAAATCTGCAAGCAAGTGAGAAGCAGAAACAAAGCCAACAAAATAAATGTGGAAAAGAGGGGGAATAATTTTTTTAAAGGTAGCCTTAAAAGGTTTGTGAACTTATCAATTTCTTCCTGCAAGAAATGTTTGCAATTGACCCGTTATGCCCTGAAAATGAAAGGTAAGTGTATCTAGTTACATGTACATTTGTTTTCCAAATCCCAAAGAAAATATAAGTCTTTTAGACTCAGAACATGTGATCCATTAAATGTGTCAGTTTGATGAAAGGTGATTTCAGGATGCAGTTATCTTGTGACTCTGTGTTTGAAGTGAAAGAGGAGAGAGATCAATTGGGCTCATATTATTCCAAACTGCTTTATCTTAAAATTGTGATTTGGGGAAGTTTTTTAATATTTTGTTTAAGTCTGAGAAGCTTCACAAAGAACATACAGCTGGTGACATGCTTATAGTTTTATTCTTGGTCTCTTTATTTGAATATTTATCTTTGAACTTCTGAAAGTATATTGATTATTTTAAATATGTAGTTCCTCAGCATGAACAAAGACCATTTTAAACATAGGAGACAATTTTAAACTGTCCATATTTGCTCTATTCCACAGGTCAAATAATTGTAGCATATAAATATTTTAAGTGCTATTCATCACTGATGAGAAACTTTTTGTTTTGTTTTGTAGTTAGGTAATTTTAGTAATTATTTAAAAAGCCAGGTATATATGTTCACTGAGAAGATTTGTGATCTTAATGAATATGAGTCTTACTATTAAAGTCTGATATTCTTCTAAGTATCTGGGCAGAAGCTATTAAAGCTAAATACTACTTATCATTGTTTTATGTATTTTCCCTTTCTTACACTTAGCAAACATGAACCAATAAATGTTTGTTAATGAATGAATACAAGATATTTCAAGTAGTTAATGGAAAACACTAGACCTTAACGCAGTGGTGTTATTGCTTATTAAAATTGTTATTATTTATTACTTAATTTTTTACATGAGTGTGGTAGATCAAGAGATCATCATTCTACATCCTCACCAGTAATGTCCAAGGATTCCAGTTTCTTCACATCCTCATCAACATTTATTTTTCTTTTGCTCTCTCTCCTTTCTTTCTTTCTTTCTTTCTTTCTTTCTCTTTCTTTTCTTTTCTTTCTTTCTTTCTTTCTTTCTTTCTTTCTTTCTTTCTTTCTTTCTTTCTTTCTTTCTTTTTTTCTTTCTTTCTCTTTCTTTCTTTCTATTTTTCTCCTTTTCTTAATCTCTCCCTCTCTCCTCTTTCTTTCTTTCCTTCTTTCTTTCTTTCTTTCTTCCTTTCTTTTTCTTTTGCCATCCTAGTAAGTGTGAAGAAATGAAGTAGTATCTCACTGTGATTCAAATTTTTCTGATAGCTAAGGATGTTGAGCATCTTTGCATGTACTTATCAGCCATTTGTATATCTTCACTGGATAAATGCCTATTCAAGTTTTGTGCCTATTTTTCTAAACTGTATTGTCTTTCTGTTGTTGAGTTTTAACAGTTTTAAAATATTTTCTACATATTAAACCCTTATCAGTAATATGATTTGCAAATATTTTCTCTCATTCTATAGACTGTCTTTCTGCTTTCTTGATAATGTCTTTTGGTGTACAAAGTTTTTAATTCTGATAATGTAAAATTTATTTTTTTTTCTTTTGCTACTCATTCTTTCGTTGTCATAGCTAAGAATCCATTACCATGTTCAAGGTAATGAAGATTTAACTCTGTTTTCTTCTAAAATTGTTGTGGTTTCAGCTCCTATATTTAGGCGACTGATCCATTTGAGTTGACTTTTGTATATCATATGAGGTAAAAGTCCAACTTCATTCTCTTGCATGTGGAAATCTAGTTATCTCAGCACTATTTGTTGATGAGATTGTTCTTTTCTCATTAAATGGACTTGGAGCCCTAGTCAAAAATCAACTGACCATAGACTTATGGATTTATTTCTGTGTTCTCAATTCTATTCCATTGGTCTATATGTCAATCCTTATGCCAGTAGCACACTGTTTTGATTACTATTTAACTCTGTAGTAAGTTTGGGAATTAGGAGGTATGAATCTTCTGACTTTATTCTTCTTTATCATTATTATTTTGGCTATTTGAAGCTCCTTGTAACTCTATATAAATTTAAGTATTATCTTTTCCATTTCTCAGAAAGGCTGTTAGGATTTTGACAGGGATTGCATTGAATCTGTAGTTGATCACTTTAGGTATTGTTGACATTTTAACAATATTAAGCTTTCCTATCCTATCCATAAAAATGGGAGGTCTTTCCATTTGTTTATTTTTTTTAATTTCTTTCAGCAATGTTTTGTAGTTTTCATTGTATGTCTTTCACCTCCTTGGTTAAACTTACTAAGTATTTGATTACTTTAGATGCTGTTGTAAATGGAATTACTTTCTTAATTACCTTTTTCAATTGATCTTTGTATATATTTAGAAACAACTGGTTTTTGTGTGTTCATCTTGTATCCTGCAACTTTGTTGATTCATTACTAGTTCTAGTACCTTTCTGTGGATTCTTTGAGATTTTCTGTATATAGGATAATTTCACCTGCCAATTGAAATAGTTTTACTTCTTCCTTTGTAATTTAAATGCCTTTTATTTCTTTTTATTTTCTAATTACCCTGGATAGAACTTCTGGTACAATGTTAAATTGCAAAGGTGAAAGTGAGCATTCTTGTCTTGATCCAGCCTTATCAGGAAAGTTTTCAGTCTTTCACCATTGAAAATGATATTAGCTGTGGGGTTTTCAGAAATGCCCATTATCATTATCATGTTGAAAAGTCCACTTCTATCCCTAGCTTTTTCATGAAAAGGTGTTGGATATTGTCAAATGCCTTTTCTGCATCTATTGAGATGATCATGTTTTTTTTTTCCTTTATTCTATTAGTATAGTGTATTAGATTGATTTTCTTATGTTGAACCACCCTTGCATTCTTGGCATAAGTCCCATTGGTCATAGTGAATAATCTTTTTAATGTACTGTTGAATTCAGTTAGCTAGTATTTGAAAATTTTGCTTCAATATTTATAAGGGATACTGTTCCATAATTTTCTTCTGATGTAACAATTGACTTTTGGTTATGTGTACTCTGCTATTTATACTTTATATTCATTTTTTAAGATTTTTTATTTATTATAACTTTGTTTTGGCTGCATTGGGTCTTCGTTGCTGCACGCAGGCTTTCTCTAGTTGTGGTGAGTGAGGCCTACTCTTCGTTGCAGTGCACGGGCTTCTCACTGCAGTGGCTTCTCTTACTGCAGAGCACAGGGTCTAGGCACATGGGCTTCACTAGTTGTGGCACATTGGCTCAGTAGTTGTGACTCACGGGCTTAGTTGCTCCACAGCATGTGGGATCTTCCCAGAAAAGGGCTTGAACCTGTGTCTCCTGCAGTGGCAGGCAGATTCTTAATCACTGCACCACCAGGAAAGGCCCCATATTTTATATTCTTGCTCTCTATATGCATATATTACTCTAAGTTCCACTTTCTTTTTTAACTTGCATCAATGTGTAAAGTCCTTTACATATTTCTACTCAGTTCTTAAATGCATCATTTCTGACAGTAATCAGAAATGCACTACTCCATTAACACATAATAATCTGCTATTATATCTAGCACAGTGACCATCTAGACTATTTCTAGCCCTAGCTGAAATGTATAGCTAAGTCATAATGATTTATATGTCCATCTTTTATTTAAATTATTTCTCTGGAATAGAGTTTCAAAAGCAGTTTTACTGTGTTAAAAGTATGCTTATCTTGATTTCTATAAGTCATTGCCAAGTAACTCTTCAGAACGTTAATGTCACATTGAAGGACCATTCTAAATATTCACTCACAACACCTACACTGAATTTTTTTCTTCATTATTTTCTTTATGTTTTAATAAATATCAGCTGATATTTTACATTTTTTGTTAATAATCCATTTTCTATGTAATTTTTACACATAAAAGGAAAATGTTGTTGGTTGTAGAGACTTTATAAAATTTAGTAAATTATAAGGAAGAATCTAGGAATAATCCATTTTGAAATAATTCTTGTGGTTTTATAATACATTTTAATATCAAGTGGATTAGACAGGTCTCAGTAGAAAACAGATGGCACCCTTAAATTAATATAATTCTAAGGAAGTTTAATAAAGGGACTATTTTATCAGGTGTGGCCAAAATGTAAGAAAACCATAATAATTCTCACAGAAACCCAGGGCTAGTAATAGTGGACTCCATTAGCACCCTAGGCCTGAATATGCAAGTTATAGGAATTCCAAGACAGGGGACTGTGGAAAGGGCTGTCTGACAGGAACTGTAACCTGTTATAAATTAACACAGCCACAGCCCAGTGGCTCTGGAGAGAGGGAGTAAGGGAAATTAACACCCTAAACTACCTCATTCTCCTTTCTCCCTCTGATCTCTTTCTGGGGTCCTCCATTAGCCAAATTCTATTGGACACCAGAGGGAACAGAAAGAAGTCTATTGATGTCTGTTTAGGTCAGCCTCCAGTCTCCTAGGGTACAGAGCAGAGTGAAGAGTGAAGAGTGAATCTGAAAGGATAGACAGAAAATATTCAATATGTCAAATGTGACAAGACACGCTCAATTCTCTCTCCTTATTTCTTTCAATATTCCTTCAGTAAAGTTTGTAACTTTGCACAAGCCTACATGTATTGAGTGCTTACTATGTACCAGGCATTTTTGAGGTGCTTTATGTATAGTCTTCACAATAACCCTATGAGTTAGGCACTATGATTATCCTTATCTTATACTGATAGATGAGGAAAAGGGAGTTCTAGACTTAATTAATATGGCCATGTCACAGCCCTACTAAGTATCAGTGCCACAATTTGAACGCAGGGAGTCTACAGACTCTCTGCAGGAGTTCTACAAAATTTTTGCAGTGATATTCTTTGGTTTCTTATGATATTTTGTTGCAATCCTAAGTGGATTCTTTTCTCCCTTTCATTTCTTCTAATGAGTTATTGCTTCCATAAACAAAAGACACTGACTTTTTTATATTTATTATCTATTCTGCTCTTCCTAAACTTCCAATTCTGAGAATTTAATGGTTGAACCTCTTAGATTTTCTAGGTCTATATCATATGTAAATATATTAGTGTTTTTTGTCTCTTCCTTTCTTTTCAGAAGTTATACCACTTTTTTCTATTCTATGTTTAATATGTTGGTTTGAAAGAAAAGTTTTAAAAAGTAATAGTGATACTAGGATATATTCTCTTGGTCTTTATATTATCTCACCATTATTTACCATTTTGGTGGTCTTTTTAAAGTTTATAATCTTAATGGAAAGATATGACTTGTTCTTAGATAGTAAGATTGAGAAAATGTCAGTTTTATGAAAATTACTCTGTAAATCCAACAGAATCCCAGTGAAAACACCACTAACTTTAAAAAATGTTTTTTTAAATTTTTACAAAATGATATTGTCCATTTGTAATAATAAATATGTGAAAATACCAAGGAGAATTACAAATACATTGTAGACTGGCACTATTTTATAAAGCTGAAGAAATTGAAAGTTTGATAGTGGCAAAAGAATAGCTATGTAATAGAAAAGAAGAGAGAGTCCAGAAGTTAATACAAACATATATGGGAATTTAGTACATGATAAAAGTAGCAATTTCAAATCAGGACCATGAAAAGAGCTCAATAGTTAAATGCTACTGGGAAAATTAGTCATCTGGGAAAAAATATCTAACATCATATTTTACATAAAGTATAATTCTAGATAGATAAAATACTTACATTAGAAATACTAGATTAAAAGGTGAGTCAATATGTCTATAGTCTTGAAGTGAAAAAAACATTTTTAAGCATAACACACTCCAGAAACCATAAAGAAAAATATTTATAAGTTTGACTAAATAAAAAGGAAAATGTGTGGCAAAATATCAATTAAAGTGAAAAAAAAATGACAAATTTTGGGGAGGAAGAAACCAAAAGTTTTATGTCTTTAGTACACAAAAAGCTATTACAAATTAATAAGAAAAATGCAGTTATTTTAATGTGCATGGGCATGCAGTTCACAAGAAAAGAAAGTCAAAATGGTAATATAAATACACAAAGATAATTAATCACACTGGCAAAAGAGAATATCAAATAAAAATTAGAGGCAATTGTTTCCTTAGTTTGACAAAATATATGAAACATATTTATTATATCTAGTGTTGCCAGATATATGAAGAAATTGATAGTTTAATTTGTTGTTTAATAGCTAGTAAACTGATAGAAGAGCTTGGAAGGAAACTTAATAGTTTCTCCTATGGTCATTTGTTCATTCAGGTCTTTCTATTTTATTAATTAATTTTGAAAATTATCTACTACTCTGAGGTTTAAAATTATTAAATTGTACATAGCCTTATCTTATTATTACTAATTAAATAATCTACATCTCTTATTATGTTTTCTTTACTACTTATAATTTTCTTTAATTTGCTTTCATAATTTTTCAAATTACACATTTCAGATTAAGCAGAATTATTTTTTCTTTTTGTCCCCAAGAACTAGTTCTTGGATTAAATTAAAATTTCAATTCTATGGATTTTACTTTGTCTGAGAAATTTATTTCTGCCTTTAGCTTTACTATATCATTCCCCTTGATTTTCTTTGGAATATTTCATTGTTCTCTTTTGTATTTTCTTGGTTAGATGATAATTCATGTTTTGTTTTGTTTTTTAATTTTTATTGGAGTATAGCTGACTTACAGTGTTGTGTAGTTTCAGGTGTAGAGCAAAGTGAATCCATCATACACATATATATATGTCCATTTTTTCTCAAATCCTTTTCCCACATAGGTTGTTACAGAATATTGAATAGAGTTCCCTGTGCTATATAGTAGGTCCTTATTAGTTACCTATTACTAAGTGAAGTAAGTCAGACAGAGAAACACAAATAACAGATTATATCACTTATATGTGGAATCCAACAAAAATGATACAAATGAACCTATTTACAAAACAGAAACAGATTCACAGATCTCAAAATAAAACTTATGGTTGCCAAAGGGGAAACATGGGGGGAAATGATAAATTAGGAGATTGGGATTAATGTATACACACTACTATATATAGAAAACAGTCTCTTTAGTATATAAAAATAACTAGAAATAGAAAAAGTTAAAAGAATTGTGATAGAGCATGGAGCAGGAAAGAAGGATGAGTCTTTTCATTTAGTGTCATGTTGCATTTTAAAAATTTTTCTATGTTTGTATATCTCTTTTACCACAAAGAAGTAATAATAAAAGTAGAGCCAGTACAGGTCATTACCAAATGGACACTAAATTAAGGGTATTGGTCACAGAGGTGATCAAACACTTACCCTCATGGGCAATAGCTCCCTGTGAAATCCTAGTTACACAGCTATGAGAGATGGGAGAAGTTGAAATTACTGAATTTCTTACTGTTAAACTGAAATTAAATTAAGCCACTTGAAATAACTAAAATGTCTGTAACTTAATGCATTGTGTCCACCAGAAAAAAAATGTATATGTTGAGGTCCTAACTACCAATTTGAATGTGTTTGGAGATAAGGCATTTAAGGAGGTAATTAATGTTAAATTTGGTGGAGGTGGTGGTTAATCTAATATGTCTGGTGTTCTTATAAGTGGTGATGTGTCTGCACAGAGAAAGGTCAGGTGAAGACACAGCTAAGGGGTAGCGACCTTTAAGCCAAGGAGAGCGACTTCAGGAGAAAAAGAACCAGTAAACTCAAACTTAGGTTGATTACTTCATAAATTTCTAGAAATATACTTTTAAATATTAGATCTTACTAGTTTATTCCATTGTTTTTACTTTTCTTTACCAGGGACTTCAATTATATGAAGAGCATACTTTGCTGAACTTCCATTTCTACACCTCTTTTTTCACCTTTTCTTATTTATTTTTATTTTTTTGCATCTTTATTGGAGTATAATGGCTTTACAATGTTGTGTTAGTTTCTGCTGTATAACAAAGTGAATCAGTTATACATATACATATGTACCCATATCTCTTCCCTCTTGTGTCTCCCTCCCTCCCACCCTCCCTATCCCACCCCTTTAGGTGGTCACAAAGCACCGAGCTGATCTCCCTGTGCAATGCAGCTGCTTCCCACTAGCTATCTATTTTATATTTGGTAGTCTATATATGTCAATACTATTCTCTCCCTTCGTCCGAGCTTACCCTCCCCACCCCCGTGTCCTCAAGTTCATTCTCTTTGTCTCTGTTTTTACTCCTGTCCTGCCCCTAGGTTCATCAGAACCATCTTTTTTTAGATTCCATATATATGTGTTAGCATACGGTATTCATTTTTCCCTTTCTGACCCACTTCACTCTATATGACAGACTCTAGGTCCATCCACCTCACTACAAATAAGTCAGTTTTGTTTCTTTTTATGGCTGAGTAATATTCCATTGCAAATATTTGCCACGTCTTCTTTATCCATTCATCTGTCAATGGACACTTAGGTTGCTTCCATGTCCTGGCTATTGTAAATAGAGCTGCAATGAACATTGTGGTACATGTCACTTTTTGAATTATGATTTTCTCAGGGTATATGCCCAGTAGTGGGATTGCTGGGTCATTTGGTAGTTCTACTTTTAGTTTTTAAAGGAACCTCCATACTGTTCTCCTTAGTGGCTATATCAATTTATATTCCCACCAACAGTGCAAGAGGGTTCCCTTTTCTCCACACCCTCTCCAGCATTTACTATTTGCAGATTTTTTGATGATGGCCATTCAGACTGATGTGAGGTGATACTTCTTTGTGGTTTTGATTTGCATTTCTTTAATGATTGGTGATGTTGAGCATCCTTTCATGTGTTTGTCGGCAATCTGTATATCTTATTTGGAGAAATGTCTATTTACGTCTTCTGTCCATTTTGGATTGGGTTGTTTGCTTTTTTGATATTGAGTTGCATGTGCTGCTTGTATATTTTGGAGATTAATCCTTTGTCAGCTGCTTCGTTTGTAAATACTTTCTCCCATTCTGAGGGTTGTCTTTTGGTCTTGTTTATGGTTTCGTTTGCTGTGCAAAAGCTTTTAAGTTTCATTAGGTCCCACTTGCCTATTTTTGTTTTTATTTCCATTTCTCTAGGAGGTGGGTCAAAATGGATCTTGCTGTGATTTATGTCATAAAGTGTTCTGCCCATATTTTCCTCTAAGAGTTTTATAGTGCCTGGCCTTACCTTTAGATCTTTAATACATTTTGAGTTTAGTTTTGTGTATGGTGTTAAGTGTTCTAATTTCATTCTTTTACATGTTGCTGTCCAGTTTTCCCAGCACCACTTATTGAAGAGGCTGTCTTTTCTCCATTGTATATTCTTGCCTCCTTTATCAAAGATAAGGTGACCATATGTGTGTAGATTTATCTCTGGGCTTTCTATACTGTTCCATTGATCTGTATTTCTGTTTTTGTGCCAGTATCATACTGTTGTGATTACTATAGCTTTGTAATATAATCTGAAGTCATGGAGCCTGATTCCTCCAGCTCTGTTTTTCTTTCTCAAATCGCTTTGGCTATTTGGGGTCTTTTGTGTTTCCATACAAATTGTGAAATTTTTTGTTCTAGTTCTGTGAAAAATGCCATTGGTAGTTTGACAAGCATTGCATTGAATCTGTAGATTGCTTTGGGTAGTAGAATCATTTTCACATTGCACAATGTTGATTCTTCCAATTCAAGAACATGGTATATCTCTCCATCTCTTTGTACCATCTTTAATTACTTTCATCAGTGTCATAGTTTTCTGCATACAGGTCTTTTGTCTCTTTAGGTAGCTTTATTCCTAGGTACTTTATTCTTTTTGTTGCAGTCCTAAACGGAAGTGTTTCCTTAATTTCCCTTTCAGATTTTTCATCATTAATGTATAGGAATGCAAGAGATTTCTGTGCATTAATTTTTTATCCTGCAACTTTAGCAAATTCATTGATTAGCTCTAGTAGTTTTCTGGTAGAGTCTTTAGGATTCTCTGTGTATAATAGCATGTCATTCAGTGGCTGCCGTCTGTGGGCAAACGGAGCAGGAATCCCCTCTCCTCGCTCACATCGAAACAATGGTGTCTTCCCTCTCTGGAAGGTCCAGACATTTTCCTGGACTCCCTCCTGGCTAGCAGTGGCACACTAGCCCCTTTCAGGCTGTCTTCACGCAGCCAACCCCAGTCCTCTCCCTGGGGTCTGACCTCCGAAACTGGAGACTCAGCTCCCAGCCCCCACCCACCCCAGCAGCTGAGCAGACAACATCTCAGGCTGGTGAGTGCTGGTTGGCACCCATTCTCTGTGTGGGAATCTCTCTGCTTTGCCCTCTGCACCCCTGTTGCTGTGCTCTCCTCTGTGGCTCCAAAGCTTCCGTCCCCATCCCCTCCAGTGAGGGGGCTTCCTAGTGTGTGCAAACTTTTCCTCCTTCACAGCTCCCTCCCAGAAGTGCAGGTCCCTTCCCTATTCTTTTGTCTCTGTTTTTTCTTTTTTCTTTTGCCCTACCCAGGTATGGGGGGATTTTCTTGCCTTATGGGAAGTCTGAGTTCTTCTGCCAGCATTCATTAGGTGTTCTTTAGGAGTTGTTCCACATGTAGATATATTTTTGATGTATTTCTGTGGAGGAAGGTAATCTCCACGTCTTATCCTCTGCCATCTTGAAGATCTCTCCTTAATTCATGTTGTTTTTATCCATTAACTTTTATTTAATTATGAAAGTTTTTAAGACTGTGAGTTTTTTTTAAATGAAGTTTGGGCAATATTACCTACATTTTAATAGGTTTAATTCTCATTTCTTGTTAATTTTTTTAACATCTTTATTGGAGTACAATTGCTTTACAATTCTGCTTTATAACATAGTGAATCAGTTATACATACACATATGTTCCAATATCTCTTCCTTCTTGTGTCTCACTCCCTCACACCCTCCCTATCCCACCCTTCTGGGTGGTCACAGACTACTGAGCTGATCTCCCTGTGCTATGCGGCTGCTTCCCAGTAGCTATCTATTTTACGTTTGGAAGTGTATATATGCCCATGTCACTCTCTCACTTTGTCACAGCTTACCCTTCCCTATCCCCATATCCTCAAGTCCATGTTCTAGTAGGTCTGTGTCTTTATTCCTGTCTTACCTCTGGGTTCTTCATGACCTTTCTTTTTTTTTTTTTCTTAGTTTCCATATATATGTATTAGCATACGGTATTTGTTTTTCTCTTTCTGGCTTACTTCACTCTGTATGACAGACTCTAGGTCCATCCACCTCACTACAAATATCTCAATTTCGTTTCCTTTTATGGCTGAGTAATATTCCATTGTATATATATGCAACCTCTTCTTTATCCATTCATCTGATGATGGACACTTAGGTTGCTTCCATGTCCTGGCTATTGTAAATACAGCTGCAATGAACATTTTGGTACATGACTCTTTTTGAATTATGGTTTTCTCTGGGTATATGCCTAGTAGTGGGATTGCTGGGTCATATGGTAGTTCTATTTTTAGTTTTCTAAGGAACCTCCATACTGTTCTCCATAGTGGCTGGATCAATTTACATTCCTGCAAACAGTGCAAGAGTGTTCCTTTTTCTCCACACTCTCTCCAGCATTTATTGTTTCTAGATTTATTTTTTTTAACATCTTTATTGGAGTATAATTGCTTTACAATGGTGTGTTAGCTTCTGCTTTACAACAAAATGAATCAGTTATATATATACATATGTTCTCATATCTCTTCCCTCTTGTGTCTCCCTCCCTCCCCCCCCCCATCGCACCCCTGCAGGCAGTCACAAAGCACCGAGCTGATCTCCGTGTGCTATGCGGCTGCTTCCCACTAGCTATCTACCTTAAGTTTGGTAGTGTATATATGTCCATGCCTCTCTCTCGCTTTGTCACAGCTTACCCTACCCCTCCCCATATCCTCAAGTCCATTCTCTAGTAGGTCTGTGTCTTTATTCTTGTTTTACCCCTAGGTTCTTCATGACATTTTTTTCCTTAAATTCCATATATATGTGTTAGCATACAGTATTTGTCTCTCTCTTTCTGACTTACTTCACTCTGTATGACAGACTCTAGGTCTATCCACCTCATTACAAATAGCTCAATTTTGTTTCGTTTTATGGCTGAGTAATATTCCATTGTATATATGTGCCACATCTTCTTTATCCATTCATCCAATGATGGACACTTAGGTTGTTTCCACCTCCTGGCTATTGTAAATAGAGCTGCAGTGAACATTTTGGTACATGACTCTTTTTGAATTATGGTTTTCTCAGGGTATATGCCCAGTAGTGGGGTTGCTGGGTCATATGGTAGTTCTATTTGTAGTTTTTTTTAAGGAACCTCCATACTGTTCTCCACAGTGGCTGTATCAATTTACATTCCCACCAACAGTGCAAGAGGGTTCCCTTTTCTCCGCACCCTCTCCAGCATTTATTGTTTCTAGATTTTTTGATGATGGCCATTTTGACTGGTATGAGATGATATCGCATTGTAGTTTTGTTTTGCATTTCTCTGATGATTAGTGATGTTGAGCATTCTTTCATGTGTTTGTTGGCAGTCTGTATATCTTCTTTGGAGAAATGTCTATTTAGGTCTTCTGCTCATTTTTGGATTGGGTTGTTTGCTTTTTTGTTATTGAGATGCATGAGCTGCTTGTAAATCTTGGAGATTAATCCTTTGTCAGTTGCTTCATTTGCAAATATTTTCTCCAACTCTGTGGGTTGTCTTTTGGTCTTGTTTATGGTTTCCTTTGCTGTGCAAAAGCTTTTAAGTTTCATTAGGTCCCATATGTTTATTTTTGTTTTCATCTCCATTTCTCTAGGAGGTGGGTCAAAAAGGATCTTGCTGTGATTTATGTCAAAGAATGTTCTGCCTATGTTTTCCCTTAAGAGTTTTATAGTGTCTGGCCTTACATTTAGGTTTTTAATCCATTTTGAGTTTATTTTTGTGTATGGTGTTAGGGAGTGTTCTAGTTTCATACTTTTACATGTACCTGTCCAGTTTTCCCAGCACCACTTATTGAAGAGGCTGTCTTTCTCCACTGTATATTCTTGCCTCCTTTATCAGAGATAAGGTGACCATATGTGTGTGGGTTTATCTCTGGGCTTTCTATCCTGTACCATTGATCTATATTTCTGTTTTTGTGCCAGTACCATACTGTCTTGATTACTGTAGTTTTTTTTTTTTTTCTTTTTTTTGCGGTACACGGGCCTCTCACTACTGTGGCCTCTCCCATTGCTGAGCACAGACTCCGGACGTGCAGGCTCAGCGGCCATGGCTAATGGGCCCAGCTGCACCGTGGCATGTGGGATCTTCCAGGACCGGGGTACGAACCCGTGTCCCCTGCATTGGCAGGCGGTCTCTCAACCACTGCGCCACCAGGGAAGCCCGATTACTGTAGTTTTGTAGTATAGTCTGAAGTCAGGGAGCTTGATTCCTCCAGCTCCATTTTTCGTTCTCAAGATTGCTTTAGCTATTCATGTTCTTTTGTGTTTCCATACGAATTGTGAAATTTTTTGTTCTAGTTCTGTGAAAAATGTCAGTGGTAGTTTGATAGGGGTTGCATGGAATCTGTAGATTGCTTTGGGTAGTAGAGTCATTTTCACAATATTGATTCTTCCAAATCAAGAACATAGTATATCTCTCCATCTGTTTGTATCATCTTTAATTTCTTTCATCAGCATCTTATAATTTTCTGCATACAGGTCTTTTGTCTCTTTAGGTAGCTTTATTCCTAGGTACTTTATTCTTTTTGTTGTAATCGTAAATGGAATTGTTTCCTTAATTTCTCTTTCAGATATTTCATCATTAATGTATAGGAATGCCAGAGATTTCTGTGCATTAATTTTGTATCCTGCAACTTTACCAAATTCATTGATTAACTCTAGTAGTTTTCTGGTAGAGTCTTTAGGATTCTCTGTGTATAATATCATGTCATTTATTGGCTGTCGTCTGTGGGCAAACGGAGCAGGAAACCCCTCTCCTCGCTCACATCGAAACAATGGTGTCTTCCCTCTCTGGAAGGTCCAGACATTTTCCTGGACTCCCTCCTGGCTAGCAGTGGCACACTAGCCCCTTTCAGGCTGTCTTCACGCAGCCAACCCCAGTCCTCTCCCTGGGGTCTGACCTCCGAAACTGGAGACTCAGCTCCCAGCCCCCACCCACCCCAGCAGCTGAGCAGACAACATCTCAGGCTGGTGAGTGCTGGTTGGCACCCATTCTCTGTGTGGGAATCTCTCTGCTTTGCCCTCTGCACCCCTGTTGCTGTGCTCTCCTCTGTGGCTCCAAAGCTTCCGTCCCCATCCCCTCCAGTGAGGGGGCTTCCTAGTGTGTGCAAACTTTTCCTCCTTCACAGCTCCCTCCCAGAAGTGCAGGTCCCTTCCCTATTCTTTTGTCTCTGTTTTTTCTTTTTTCTTTTGCCCTACCCAGGTATGGGGGGATTTTCTTGCCTTATGGGAAGTCTGAGTTCTTCTGCCAGCATTCATTAGGTGTTCTTTAGGAGTTGTTCCACATGTAGATATATTTTTGATGTATTTCTGTGGAGGAAGGTGATCTCCATGTCTTATCCTCCACCATCTTGAAGGTCTCCCTAATTCATTTTTTTTAATCCATTAACTTTTATTTAATTATGAAAGTTTTTAAGACTGTGAGTTTTTTTTAAAAGAAGTTTGGGCAATATTACCTACATTTTAATAGGTTTAACTTTCATTGGTTGTTATTTTATAAGTGCTGTGTTCATTATGCTTTGATATTCTCTTTTACTCAATCCTTATTTTTAATAGTTGTGTGATGATTTGTTCTAAATAGTTATATATTTTATTGTTTAAATTATTATTAATATCTACTTTTATTGTATCACCTGAGACAGTAAATTATATAAGTTTAATTTGATTTGGGGGAATTTATTAAGGCTTTATTTTTTAAAGGTTTTTTTTTTTATATGGACCATTTTTAAAGTCTTTATTGAATTTGTTACAATATTGCTTCTGTTTTATGTTTTTGGTTTTTCGGTCATGAGGCTTGTGGGATCTTAGCTCCCCTACTAAAATTCAAACCCAGACCCCCTGCATTCTAAGATGACATCTTAACCACTGGACCACCAGGGAAGTCCCTATTAAGGCTTATTTTGATTGTTTTTTTATTTGCTTTTCTATACCCTAGAAGGAAATTTACATGCTATATTTTTCAGAGACATTTAATACATTCCTACATTTTGATTTGAATTAAATTATCAAAATATATTCTGAATGTTTTGGTACTATAATTTTCAAATTACATACAAAATACATGTTTATACATGTTCTCATTGAGTTTTTAAAAATCAAATGTTATGAAGATAAATATATACAATAAATATAGATAATAAAATGTCAAATTTTTGTAAATTTTCATGTGTGCTTAAAAAGAGGATGAAATTATTACCTGTTACATTTTTGTGAGTTTGTCTGCTATGTATTTGCCCTCCCTTTACATCCAATACAATATATATAATGTATGTGTACAGTTAAAAAATAATAAATGAAAACCCATTTATACACTACTCAGTTTAAGGGTTAAATACTTCCAGTGCCTTTAAAGCTACCAGTATGCCCTCCACATCACAACATCCATCTTTCCCCTAGAAGAGCCATTACCCTAAATTTTGTGCTTAGTATTCCCCCTGCTTTTGTCTATAATTTAAAACCATAAATGGGAACTATAGGCGATATTGCTTTCTTTTGGAAAGTTATTATTTATTAAACTGGAAAATTCCTTTACCTGTGGACTCAGTAAACTCCTAACTAGGGCAATTCCTCAAAATGTTTAATATGCATCTAAAGTGGGCAATCCTAGATGTGTCCATTTTAAAGGTACATTTTCACCTTTGTAAATTAATAGTTAATCTTCAGAGTTATACTTTGAAACTCTGTATATGTCTTATTTCCCAGTAACCTTACATTCATTGGTGATCCCCACCTGAATCAATTATTATATTTGTAGATATAAAGTGGTGACTTTCTAATTCCTTCTATACTTAGTAGCAGTCATTAATCTGTAAATAAAAGCTTTCCTTCACTCCCTCTTTTTGAATATTATTATGGACTCACAGATTCTCTTTTATTTAACATGTTACAATATCTTATCTTGCTCAAATTTCTCCAGATGCAGTTCCAGATGTGGCCAATGCCAGCCCCTTTTTGACATGCCCCCATCATTCCTTGAATGCTTCCTTGCTTTATAACACAACAATGTGTTCTTATATAGGTTTATCTTTTGCTTTGCCTATTCCAGGGCTGGGATTGGTTATTTTTCAAAGGAGCTTCATTTCCTTTTATGAAGAATGGTATTTAGAAACCCAGATCTGGGTGCTAGGGATGCTTCTAGGATCTTCTAAAATACACTACAAAGAAATAGGTTTTTAAGAAACCATAAGTTCATACTGATATTCTAATTCAAGGAAGAATTCTTCCTCATTTTCTCCCATTTCATATTTTTATCTCTCTAAAGGACAATATATGATTGATTTTGTCACTAAAAGTGACTGGAGGACTTTGAATGAGAAATGTCTTGGTATTTTCCAAATTTTTATTCATAATAAAGAAATAACTTTCTCCCTTTGAATAAATGTTAATGAAGCAGTGGGATTATATTGTTTCTTATTACACCCAACAAGGCATGCTTGTTTAATATACTAGTTACACATTTATTATACGTGTAGTCACTAGTTTTATATTATTTTCTATACATATGACTGGAAACTTTTATTAACGTATTTTTGTTACCTTTTAAAAAGTGGGAAAATAAAAATGTAGTTGAGGCTCATGTGTAATCACAACTCTTTTGTTTGCAAACTCCAGGATGCAACCTTCTTGGAATTTGAGTAAAATGGGGCAATCAACTTATGTTTATTTTTTTCTTGATGTAGTCTTATTTTTCTTGATGTATAATTTTTTTTGGTGGGGGACAGTCTAATAAGATATTCTGACAGATTTTCTATTGGATTTTAAAAGAAAATTCTTTCAAGTTTTAGAATAGAACCCAAAGATTTATAATGATTATGAGAAAATTCAAGTAGCTGAAGAGTGTTTAGGTGTTTCATCCTACAGTACAAAAGAAAGACAACAGGAGTTACACAACAAAATGGGAGGTGATATTTGATCAGCAAATACAAAAGGGCTCAGCAGGAGATTCAGCTACCAGGCATGAAAGAGGTAGCAGTTATATGAAGCATATTTGCACAAAATTAAAAATATTGGAAACCACCATCTTAAATATATTATCATATTAGTTAAATGGAAGCACATATTGTGGGGGTTTTTTTCTTTTTTTTTTTTGGCACTTGCATAGCAAGTGATAGTAGAGTTTGTTTACAGTAGAAATGTGCTCTCACGAAACATTACTGACAACCTTTTTATTACTTGATTATACATAACTACTTGTTTGATTATGTTATAGGGCAATCAGGAAAAAGAAATTGAGTATAGTCCAGTTTTTTTCAATCAGCTTAAGGACTAAATTGAATTATTACACTGATCATTCAATGGTAAACAACTCTGTAAATTGTCAGTTTGTGGTCACAGATAGGTGAAAAATGTAAAGTCATGCAATTATCACCTTATGGTCAAAATCTAGTAAAACATTCTGCTGAGGAATTCTTCAAGTGATAACTACTTCACTCTTAACTTTATCTATGAATCTCTTCATGTGTTAAGTTTTCCAAATATCAATTCAAGGTGAGAGGGACTTCCCTGGTGGTGCAGTGGTTAAGAATCCACCTGCCAATGCAGGGAACACGGGTTCAATCCCTGGTCTGGGAAAATTCCCACATGCCGTGGAGCAACTAAGCCCGTGCACCACAACTACTGAGCCCACATGTCACAACTACTGAAGCCTGTGTGCCTAGAGCCCATGCTCCACAACAAGAGAAGCAACCACAATAAGCCCCACTCACCTCAACTAGAGAAAGCCCATGCACAACAACGAAGATCCAACACAACCAATAAATTAATTAATTAATTTTAAAAAGAAAGACTTATTGTCCATTTAAAAAAAATTCAACGTGAGGAGAAGTAGAATACATAAGAGAAAAAAAAGAGAAAAAAAAACTGGGTAGAATGATTTGTAGGCTGTAGAAGTTAGAAAAATAAATCCTAATAGCCATAAGTATATTTATATCATATTTGTATAGTCAATCTTAGATACCTCTACCTCAACTGATTCTTGCATTTTTCAATATTAATCTGTTCCTCTTTCTTCCTTTAACCTAAATCGTGTATGAAGTAACAAGCAAAATATCTTAGGAGGTACATTAACATTTTGCTAATAGATATATTCAGGGAAAATATTTCTTTTTAACAGCTTAATTACATCTACAAAGAAAAATATACATATAGGTAAATTTATATGAGCCTTCCTTTAGACTATCAACTTATAAACACATACAAATCCCTTTGCTCATTGAAATGAGAATCTACCCTTTTTTGAAGTTAACACACAACAATTTCAGTAGGAATGATAGGCATGATGCTATGAATTGATGTCCATTAGGATAGAAGATTGGCTACAGTTTTTACTGGAGTAATCGTGAATAAGGTCTGAAGCCTATCCTATAAATAGAAAAAATCACAAACACAAGCACACATCCTTTTAAATACTCAAAATTTCTGCATCTGATTTGAGGGCGCTTTTTTATCCAGCAGGAAAAAGATAATGAATGACAAATAACGCTGGAATATTTTACCACTTGCACAAGACTGGATGATGCTTATAGGATCCTGGTTCATGATGGTAGTACACTTGTCTTTCATTTCCCTTAATTGCCTCTTGATTCTTTTTTTTTTTTTTTTTTTTTGGTACGCAGACCTCTCACTGCTGTGGCCTCTCCCGTTGCGGAGCACAGGCTCCAGACGCGCAGGCTCAGCGGCCATGGCTCACGGACCCAGCCGCTCCGCGGCACGTGGGATCCTCCCGAACCGGGGCACGAACCCGTGTCCCGTGCATCGGCAGGCGGACTCTCAACCACTGCGCCACCAGGGAAGCCCTGCCTCTTGATTCTTAAGGTTTATTAATAGCTTGGAGCCAGAGCTAAAACTTGAGTAAGCTAGCCTGTGTCAGTAAGCAACATTGAATTAAATTGTCTCTTTGCTCTGGGCAGACAAAGCCTTCTTGTCATGGAATGTTCTGGGACACTTAAACAGACATCCAAACATGGTCCCTAATATGAATTTTTCAAGACTCTCATAGAAAAAAAAAAACATCCTGTATACAATTGGGGTTCAGATTTGACTGACAGAATGAAGGGTGATATTATGGAAGGCAGATATCAAAGGGGAACAACAAGAACTTAATAAGCAATTCATCATAACTGAGGAAGATGTCTCGCAGAGTGGGCCAGATTCAAAATATAATCTCATTGCTCTTCTATTTTAGAATTGTCTTTGGTGTTGTTACTTGTATTATTTTCCATATGAATTTTAGAATCAGCTTTTCTAGTTCCAACTGAGAATAATAACCCATTAATATTTTTATTGAGACCACATTATATATTTATAGCTTTTCTTGTGGAGAATTTACATATATGTAACATTGAATCTTCTTTCCACATAGGAACATGGTGGGTTTATCCATGTGTTCTTGTATTCTTTTTAGTGTTTAAAAGTTTTCTCTAGCACTACTGAACAGTATACTTTAAAATGGTTAAGAAAGTGAAATAAGTCATACAGAGAATGACAAATACTATATGATCCTACCTATGTGTGGAATCTTAAAAAAATCAAACAAAACTGAACTCTTAGATACAGAGAACAGAATGGTAGTTGCCAGAGGTGGGGGTCAGGGAGTGAAATTGATGAAGTTGGTCAAAAGGTATAAACTCCCAATTATAAGGTAAATAACTAAATAAGTCATGAAGATATAGTGTAAAAATTTAATGGTAAATTTTATGTGTATTTTACCACACTTAAAAGTTTAAAAAAATGAAGAAAGGTTATTGATAATAAAATATAATTAAGAAAGTAAACAATTCTGCTTTGTCTGGGAAATAAACTACATTATCTATTAAAAAAAAGTTTTCTTTATGTAGGTATTATATATTTATAAGTTTATTCTTGGTTATTTTATAATATTGCTGCTATTGTTAATGGGTTTTTAATATAACTTTTAACTAGTTAATTTTATGCATATATGTGTATATATATATGATACCCATACATTAATATTTACTCCACTATCTTACTAAACTCTTATTTGTCTGCAGTACTTTTCTCAGTTGATTCTCTTGTATTTGCCAGTTACTCAATTATGCAATTTGCAAAGAATGATAGTACTCTTTTTCTTCTTTCCAATTTTTATACTTGAGTGTCCCTTATCTTATCTAATGGCTTCAGCTATTATATGTAGTAAAGTGTTAAATAATAATGGAGATAGTAGACATTCCAGACTTCTTGCTGATTTTAGTGGTTACAATGGCTGTGTTTCCCCATGATATTGAATTTTGGGCTGAGATAAGTACAGTTAATCATGTTAAAGAAGTATTGATTTATTCTTATTGAGTTTTTAAAATTGAGACTTGTCATTGAATTTTGTCAAATGCCTTTTCAGCATCTATGGAGATGAGCATATAATTTTCTACATGAATCAATTAATAGGATCAATTATTTTAGTAGATTTCCAAATAGTGAACCATTCTTGATTCCTACAATAAGTCTTATTGGTCTGGATGCATGTTTCTTAAAAGGTACTGCTGGATTCTGGCTTACTAATATTTTGTTTTGGATTTTTCTCACTATGTTTTTATTATGATATAACTCATATACCATGATATTCACCCTTTTAAAGTGTACAATTCAGTGACTTCGTTAAAATCACAAGGTTGTGCAACCTTGGCCACTAATTACAGGATATTTTCATCTCATCAAAAAGAAACTCCTTAAAAAGAAAAAAATAAAGAAACTCCTTACTTATTAGTAATCACTCATGAATTCCCAACCCTAGCTCTGGAAACTGCTAGTCTACTTTCTATATGCATGCATGTCTATTCTGGGTATTTCATATAAATGGAATCATACAATATATGGTCTTTGTGCACAGCTTCTTTCACTTAGCATAACGTTTTCAATGTTCATCCATGTTGTAGTAGGTATTTCATTCCTTTTATTACCGAGTAATATTCTATTGTACAGATATATCACTTTTGTTTGTGTCTTCATCCATTGATGGACTTTTCCAATTTGGGGCTCATAAATAATGCTGCTATGACTATCAGGTATATGTTTTTGTGTGGACATAATATTTCTATTCTCTTGAGTATATACCTAGGGATGGAATTGATGAATTGTATGATAGCATTTTTAACATTTTGAAGCACTTCCAAACACTTTCCAAAACGGTTGCACCATTTTACAGTTCCATCAACAATGCATGGTTCCAACTTCTCCATATCCTTGACAACACTTGTAATTGTCTGTCTTTTTTATTATAGCCATCTAAGTGGGTGTGAAGTGGTACCTAATTGTAGTTTTGATTTCTGTTTCTCTAGTAACTGTTGGGGCTCAGCATCTTTTCATGTGTTTATTGGTTATTTCTGCTTTTTTGAGAAATGTCTATTCAAATATTTTTAATAGAGTTATTTGTGCGTTTATAGTTTTGTTGAGTTCTTTATGCATTCCAGATACTAGACCTTATCAGATAAAGAATTTGCAAATATTTTCTCTCATTCTATGGGTTGTCCTTTCACTTTCATGATAGTATCTTTTAAGCACAAATATTTCTAACTTGACATAGTTCAATTTATCAAATTTTTTCCTTTGGTTTCTTGTGCTATAGATGTCATATCTGAGTATCCATTGCCTAATCCAAGGTCACAAAAATTTACTGCTCTGTTCTCTTCTAAGAGTTTTATAGTTTTACCTCTTACATTTAGATCTTTGATCCGCTTTGAGTAAAGTTTTGCGTATGACATGAGGTAGGGATCCAATTTCATTCTTTTGAATGTAGATATCCATTTGTCCCAGTACCTATTGTTGAAAAGACTATTCTTTCCACCATTTAATTGTTTTGACAACCTTGTTAATAATAGATTGACTATAAATGTACAGGTTTATTTCTGCACTTTCTATTTTGTTCTATTGATCTTTGTGTTTATCTTTATGCCAAAACACGGTCTTGACTGCTGTAGCACTATAATAACTTTTAAAATTGGAAAGTGTGAGTCTCCAACTTATCTTCTTTGTGCTATTATTGTCATAAACATTATAGCTTTATAGATTGCATATCCATCAACTTAGTTCATTTGTATTTTAATAATATAGAAGAAAAAAAGAGTTACATACAAAAATATATTTATACAGTTATATTTATACCTGTGTGTTGCCTTAATGGTTGTCTTCATTTCTTAATGAGGATTGGAGATATTGTCTAGTGTCTTGTCCTGTCATTATTCAGACACTCCTTTTAGTATTCCTTATAGGTCAGGTCTGCTAGCCATAAATTCTCTCATTGTTTTTGGTTATCTAAAAATGTCTTAATTTTTACATAACTTTTGAAGGATAATTTTGTCAGATACAGAAATCTTTGTTGCCAGAATGTTCTTTCAGCCTTTAGTGTAATCTTTCTACCCTCTAGTCTCATGCTTTCTGATGAAAAATAAGGTTAATCTTACAGGACTCTTTACACATGATGAGTCACTCCTTTCTTGCTGCTTTCAATTTTCTCTTTTCTTTGGTTTTCAACAGTTGAATTATGATGTATCTAGGTATTGATCTCTTTTATTTTGTCTTACTTGGAGTTTATTGAGTTTATTGAATGTATGTATTAATGTCTTTCCTCATATTTGGGAAGTGTTCAGTAATTATTTCTTCAATATTTTTTCTATCACTTTGCCTCTGTCCTCTCCTTCTGGGACTCCACTTTTCAAATGTAGATATTGTTGATGGTGTCCCATGGGTATTTAAGTCTCTGTTCACCTTTCTTCATTTTTTTTTTCATTCTGTTCCTCAGACTAAATATTTTCAAATGACCTATTTTCACATTACTAATTTTTTTCTGCCTGCTCAAATTTACTGTTGAGTTCTTTTAGTGAATTATTCAACTTAGCTATTGTACTTTTCAACTACAGAATTTTTATTTGTTTTTCTTTATAATTTCTATCTATCTCTTTACTGATATTTTCCTTTTGGTGAAATGCCATTCTCATACTTTCTTTAGTTCTTTAGACATGGTTTCCTTTAGCATTTTGAACATATTTTAAATGGCTGATTTAAATTCTTTGCCTAATAAATCTTACATCTGACCTTCTTCAAGAATAGCTGTTATTGATTCTTTGTCCCTGTTTCTTTATATGGCTTATATAATTTTTTGTTGAAACATTTTATATAATATAGTGTTAAGTTACACTTACATTATTATATAATATAAAACATCATTTTATATAACTATGTTGTTATTGCTGCTTTTTGTAGTTGTTTGTTTTTTAGTGACCTTTCTGAACTAATTCTGTAAAGGCTACATTCTTTGTCATATGTGAGTACTGAAGTCTCTGTTTAGTGAGCTTAAAGGTCAGGTGACAATTGAACAGAGATTTCCTTAAACACTTGAATCCAATACATTTTCCAGTCTTCGCTGGGAGGCTTTGTGTTCATGTCGGTGCATACCTTGAACACTGAGCGAGGCAGTTGACAACTCTGCCTTAGCCTTCACTTCCTACTTAAGGAGACTCTAGGTCAACCAGACATGAGAGTTTAAGGCCTTCTCAAGTCTTTTCTGAGCAGATGCAAGGGTCTGGGTATGTGCACAGCCGTTGGTATGTGCACAATCTGACACATGTGCATGACCTTCAAAATTCGCAGGAATATGTCAGAGCTTTATAAAGGCCTTATGAAACTCTCTCTCCCCAGCTTTTCCTTTCAGATTGTTTTTTAATAGTCTGCTGTTTGCCCCAACTGTTATCTACCTCTTCAGGCAGCCACAAAATTAAACACACCAGTACTTTTTGGACAAATGCCCACAGAGAAAGGCTTTTTGCACTGACTGAACATTGAGACAGGTCAAATAAAGATAGCCTTGCAAGTAGGGTATTCCAGGGAATCCCCAAACAGGTGGAATAATAAAAATTACCTGAAAATGGGGAGATTGAAAGAGATCCAACCTCATTCTGCTCCCTCTGGTTGCTGCCATGCTGCTGGTTTTCACCAAGATTTCAGGCTCTTGGTTTTCAAGGCTACACTGATGCTGGAGAGAATCAGATCAGAACAGGGCAAGTTATATTGCCACAGATTTTGCTGGTATTGCTAAGATTCAAAGGTTTTACTTGAATAAATATTACCCAGATTGTTGAAAGCATTCAGTTAATTTCCAGAACTCTGAAATTTTTCTAGTGGACAATTTTTGCCAATATTCTAGATTTTCTGAGGCCCTATTTGGCTTTTTCTGTGGCTGTCCATCTTGCTTAAGAGTTTTGCATCAATACATAAAAATTATATTTGTAGCCTTTTTTTTCTGTTCAATTTTTTTCAAGTTTTGATGTTAGTACTGAACTCACTTCATAAATGGAATTTGGAAGTTTTCCCTTTTGGAGCAGTTTTACCAACTTTGGAATTATCTGTCTTTTAAAAGTTTTGGAAAATCTTCTATGAAACCATGTAAATCTATTGCTGCTTTAAAGGTAACACTTTGATCATCTTCTTCATTTATTCCGTATAAATGCATATGTTTAGATTTTCTATATTTTCTGTGATAAATTTGGTAAACTATATTTTTCTAGAATATTATATACTTCATTCATACTTTTGATTTAAATTGTATAGGTTTGAGGAGTGTAGTCTCTCATCCTTTTAATTAATTCTGTAGAAATGTCTTCCTTATCATTTTTTACCTTTTATTAGTGATTTTTCCTTTGCTATTCTTAATTAGATTAGCTGGCAGTATATTTTTAATTTATTTATTAGCTCTAACATGTTTTCTTTATTTAACTCAATTTCTCTTTCTATCTTTATTAAATCATTACTTTAAACTTGCTTTAATTTTTTTTTTGGGGGGGTACACAGACCTCTCACTGTTGTGGCCTCTCCCATTGCAGAGCACAGGCTCCAGATGCGCAGGCTCAGCGGCCATGGCTCACAGGCCCAGCTATTCTGTGGCATGCAGGATCTTCCCAGACTGGGGCACTAACCCATGTCCCCTGCATCGGCAGGCGGACTCTCAACCACTGCACCACCAGGGAATCCCTGCTTTAATTTTTTGTTGCTACATTTCTAATTTTAAGCCAGATTATTAATTCATTTATTTTCATTTTGCTTTATTATTGATATACATATTTAAGGCCATGAATTTCCCCATGAACACTGCTTTAGCTGTATTTCATATGTCCTACAATATAATACTTTAGTTATATTTGTTTTAAAGATATTCTTCAATTTTTAATTCCCTCTATAACCCTCAAAAATTATGAGGATTTGCTTTTTTTAATAAATTTATTTATTTTATTTTATTTTTGGCTGCATTGGGTCTTCATGGCAGTGTACGGGCTTTCTTTAGTTACGGCGAGAGGGGTCTACTCCTCACTGTGGTGCTCAGGCTTCTCACTGCAGTGGCTTCTCTTGTTGTGGAGCATGGTCTCTAGGTGCATGGACTTCAGTAGTTGTGGCACATGGGCTCAGTAGTTGTCACTCACAGGGTTAGTTGCTTCGCGGCACGTGGGATCTTCCGAGACCAGGGCTCGAATTCATGTCCCCTGCATTGGCAGGCAGATTCTTAAAAACTGCACCACGCGGGAAGCCCTTATTTTTTATTTATAGGCAGAAAATACTCTTTTCATGATATTAAAAAAAAAAGATTTATAAAGTTCTAGACTTATAATCAAAGAGTTTTGTGCTTTTTTTTTGTATTACATCAATATTAGTGAATGCTGTAGAATCTATTGGAAAAGTTTCTTCTCTATTTTTTAGAATACAGCATTAAATATATACAAAAAGTTACCTATCAATGATATTATCCAATTATTTTATATTCTTATTTTTGCCCATTTGATTTGATATAGACTGAAAGAGAATTATCATTCTACTAGTACATTTTTATCTAATTTTCCTTTCATTTCCTATGATCTCTGCTCTGTAAATGCTATTACTATGTTACTTGGTGCTAGATATACAGCTCTATTTTACCTTAAATGTGAATTGTATCCTTTATCATGGTCTTTTGAAAACTGTGTTTTGAAGATCATGTATGTGTTAGAATTTCCTCCTTTTCCTTTACTGTAACAGGAGAAAAGAAGCAAAGATAGAAACAGACATTACTAAGTTTTTCTTCTGGTTTGATGATGATGTGACAGCTTCCCTATAAGAGGTTCAGCTTTCTCTATGAAGTATGAGACATAGGGCAATGATGGATAGCTTGAATATTCAGGAAGAATAAACAAGATATGAAAAAGTGATTACAGAGAGAAAGCAAGGTTAAAGAGACATTAGTTAAAAATTTCTGGAATTTGTTGAGTGTTCTTTTAATTTGCACAACACACATATAGGGTAAAAGATACAAATGCACATGGTTATTTGGTGCTTATCTGCTTGGCAAGAAATTGATCATGTAGATTCAAATTTTTCTAGGTTAATACTATTGAAAAAACGGTGAAGTGTAGATTGGTTCAAGATGGTGGAGTAGAAGGACATGGTCTCATTCCCTCTTAAAAGAACCCAGAATCACAACTAACTGCTGAACAATCATCGAGAGGAAGACACTGGAACTCACCAAAAAGGATACCCCACATCCAAAGACAAAGGAGAAGCCAAAATGAGATGGTAGGAGGGTCACAGTCACAATAAAATCAAACCCCATAACTGCTGGGTGGGTGACTAACAAACTGGAGAACATTTATACCACAGATGCCCACCCACTGGAGTGAAAGTTCTGAGCCCCACATCAGGCTTCCTAATCTGGGGGTCTGGCAACGGGAAGAGGAATTACAAGAGAATAAGTCATTGAAGGGTAGTGTGATTTGATTGCAGGACTTTGACAGGACTGGAGGAAACAGAGACTCCACTCATGCAGGGCACGCACAAAGTAGTGTGTCATTGGGACCCAGGGGAAGGAGCAGTGACCCCATAGGAGACTGAAACAGACCTACCTGCTAGTGTTGGAGGGTCTCCTGCAGAGGTGGGGGGGGTGGCTGTGTGTCACTGTGAGGACAAGGACACTGGCAGCAGAAGTTCTGGGAAGTACTCCTTGGCATGAGCCCTCCCAGAGCCTGCCATTAGCCCAAACAAAGAGCCCGGGTAGGCTCCAGTGTTGGGTTGCCTGAGGCCAATCAACCAACAGGGGTGGAACCCAGCCCCACCCATCAGCAGACAAGTGGATTAATATTTTACTGAGCCCTGCCCACCAAAGCAACAGCCAGCTCTACTGACCACCAGTCCCTCCCATCACGAAACTTGCATAGGCCACTTAGAGAACCTCATCAACCAGAGGGAAGAGAGCAGAAGCAAGAAGAACTACAGACCTAAATAGACATTTCTCCAAAGAAGATATACAGATTGCCAAAAAAAAAAAAATGAAAGAATGATCAAAATCATTAATCATTAGAGAAATGCAAATCAAAACTACAATGAGATATCACCTCACACAGGTCAGAATGGCCATCATCAAAAAAATCTACAAAAAATAAATGCTAGAGAGGGTGTGGAGAAAAAGGAACCCTCTTGCACTGTTGGTAGGAATGTAAATTAATACAGCCACTATGGAGAACAGTATGGAGGTTCCTTAAAAAAGTAAAAATAGAACTACCATATGACCCAGCAATCCCACTCCTGGGCATATACCCTGAGAAAACCATAATTCAAAAAGAGTCATGTACTAAAATGTTCATTTCAGCTCAATTTACAATAGCCAGGACATGGAAGCAACCTAAGTGTCCATCAACAGATGACTGGATAAAGAAGATGTGGCACATATATACAATGGAATATTACTCAGCCATAAAGAGAAATGAAACTGAGTTATTTATAGTCAGGTGGATAGACCCAGAGTCTGTCATACAGAGTGAAGTAAGTCTAAAAGAGAAAAACAAATACCGTATGCTAACACATATTTATGGAATTTAAGGAAAAACAAAAATGGTCATGAGGAATCTAGGGGCAAGATAGGAATAAAGGCACAGACCTACTAGAGAATGGGCTTGAGGATATGGGGAGGGGGAAGTGTAAGTTGTGACAAAATGAGAGTGGCATGGACTAATATATACTACCAAATGTAAAATAGATAGGTAGTGGGAAGCAGCCACATAGAACAGGGTGATCAGCTCAGTGGTTTGTGACCACCTAGAGGGGTGGGAAGGGAGGATGGGAGGGAGGGAGATGCAAGAGGGACAAGATATGGAAACATATGTATATGTAAAACTGATTCACTTTGTTATAAAGCAAAAACTAGCACACCATTGTAAAGCAATTATACTCCAAGATGTTAAAAAAAAAAAAATCTATAATGAGGTATCACCTCACAATGGTCAGAATGGCCATCGTCAAAAAATCTACAAACAATAAATGCTGGAGAGGGTGTGGAGAAAAGGGAACCCTTTTGCACTGTTGGTGGGAATGTAAATTTATGCAGCCACTATGGAGAACAGTATGGACATTCCTTAAAACACTAAAAATAGAACTACCATACAACCCAGAAACCCCACTACTGGGCATATACCCTGAGAAAACCATAATTCAAAAAGAGTCATGTACCAAAATGTTCATTGCAGCTCTATTTACAATAGCCAGGTCATGGAAGCAACCTAAGTGCCCATCGACAGACGAATGGATAAAGAAGGTGTGGCACATATATACAATGGAGTATTACTCAGCCATAAAAAAAAAAGAAATTGAGTTATTTGTAGTGAGGTGGGTTGACCTAGAGAGTGTCACAGAGAGTGAAGTAAGTCAGAAAGAGAAAAACAAAAACTGTATGCTAATCCATACTGTTATATGGAATCTAAAAAAACAAAAATGGTTCTGAATAACCTAGGGGTAGGAGAGGAATAAAGATGCAGTTGTAAAGAATGGACTTGAGGACATGGGAATGGGGAAGGGTAAGCTGGGACGAAGTGAGAGAGTGGCATGAACATATATACACTACTAAATGTAAAATAGATAGCTAGTGGGAAGCAGCCGAATAACACAGGGAGATCAGCTGGGTGCTTTGTGACAACTTAGAGGTGTGGGATAGGGAGGGTGGGAAGGAGACACAACAGGGAGGAGATATGGGGATGTATGTGTATGTATAGCTGCTTCACTTTGTTATACAGCAGAAACTAAAACACCATTGTAAAGCAATTATGCTCCAATAAAGATGTTTAAAAAAAGAAAAAGAAAAAGAACTACAATCTAGCCGCCTGTGGAACAAAACCCACATTCACAGAAAAATAGACAAGATGAAAAGGCAGAGGGCTATGTAACAGATGAAGGAACACAATAAAACCCCAGAAAAACAAGTAAATGAAGTAGAGATAGGCAACTTTCCAGAAAAAGAATTAGAAATAATGATAGTGAAGATGATCCGTGACCTCGGAAAAAGAATGGAGACAAAGATTGAGAAGATGCAAGAAATGTTTTACAAAGATATGGAAGAATTAAAGAACAAACAAATAGAGATGAACAACACAATAATTGAAATTAAAAATACACTAGAAGGAATCAATAGCAGAATAACTGAGGCAGAAGAATGGATAAGTGACCTGGAAGACAGAATGGTGGAATTCACTGCTGTGAAACAGAATAAAGAAAAAAGAATGAAAAGAAATGAAGATAGCCTAAGAGACCTCTGAGACAATATTAAACACCACAACATTTGCATTATTAGGGGTGTCAGAAGAAGTGAGAGAGAAAGGACCAGAGAAAATATTTGAAGAGATAATAGTTGAAAACTTCCCCAACATGGGAAAGTAAATACCCACCCAAGTACAGGAAATGCAGATAGTCCCATACAAGATAAACCCAAGGAGAAACACGCCGAGACACATAGAAATCAATTTGGCAAAAATTAAATTAAAAACAAAGAAAAATTATTGAAAGCAGTGAGGGAATAATGACAAATAACATACCAGGGAACTCCCATAAGGTTAACAGCTGATTTCTCAGCAGAAACTCTACAAGCCAGAAGGGAGTGGCATGGTGTACTTAAAGTGATGAAAGGGAAAAACCTATCCAACATTACTCTACCTGGAAGGATCTCATTCAGATTTGATGGAGAAATCAAAAGCTTCACAGACAAGCAAAAGCTAAGAGAATTCAGCATCACCAAACCAGCTCTACAAAAATGCTATAGGAATTTCTATAAGTGGGAAACACAAGAGAAAAATGGACCTTCAAAAACAAAACTGAGGGCTTCCTTGGTGGTGCAGTTGTTGAGAGTCTGCCTGCCGATACAGGGGACAAGAGTTCATGCCCTGGTCCGGGAAGACCCCACATGCCGTGGAGTGAGTAGACCCATGAGCCATGGCCACTGAACCTGCATGTCTGGAGCCTGTGCTCCACAACGGGAGAGGCCACAACAGTGATAGCACTGCATACTGCAAAAAAAAAAAAAAAAAAAAAGAAAGAAAAGAAGAAAACCCAAAACAATTAAGAAAATGGTCATAGGAACATACATATTGATAATTACCTTAAACATGAATCGATTAAATGCTCCAACCAAAAGACACAGCCTTGCTGAATGGATACAAAAACAAGACCTATATATTTGCTGTCTAAAAGAGACCCACTTCAGACCTAGGGACACATTCAGACTGAAAGTGAGGGGTTTGAGAAAGATATTCCTTGCAAATGGAAATCAAAAGAAAGCTGGAGTAGCAATACTCATATCAGATAAAATAGACTTTAAAATAATGTTACAATAGACAAGGAAGGACACTACATAATGATCAAGGGATCATTCAAGAAGATATAACAATTCTAAATATATATGCACCCAAAATAGGAACACCTCAAAACATAAAACAACAACTATAAAAGAGGAAATCGACAGTGACACAATAATAGTGGGGGACTTTAACACCTCAATTACACCAATGGACAGATCATCCAAACAGAAAACTAATAATGAAACACAAGCTTAAAATGACACAGTAGGGCTTCCCTGGTGGCACAGTGGTTGAGAGTCCACCTGCCGATGCAGGGGACACAGGTTCATGCCGCAGTCCAGGAGGATCCCACCTGCTGCGGATCGGCTGGGGCCAGGAGCCATGGCCACTGAGCCTGCGCGTCTGGAGCCTGTGCTCTGCAGTGGGAGAGGCCATAACAGTGAGAGGCCCACGTACTGCAAAAAAAAAAAAAAAAAAGACACAATAGACCAGATAGATTTAATTGATATTTATAGGGCATTCCATCCAAAACCAGCAGATTACAGTTTTTTCTCAAGTGCGTATGGAACATTCTCTGGGATAGATCACATCCTGGGTCACAAATCAAGCCTCAGTAAATTTAAGAAAATTGAAATCATATCAAGCACCTTTTCTGAACACAATGCAATGAGATTAGAAATTAATTACAGGGGAAAAAAAAAACGTTAAAAACACAAACACATGGAGGCTAAACAATACGTTACAAAATTACCAAGCAATCACTGAAGAAATCAAAGAGGAAATCAAAAAATACCTAGAGACAAATGACAATGAAATCACGATGATCCAAAACCTATGAGATGCAGCAAAAGCAGTTCTAGGAGGGAGGTTTATAGCTATACAAACCTACCTCAAGAAACAAGAAAAATCTCACATAAAAAATCTAACCTTACACCTAAAGGAACTAGAGAAAGAAGAACAAACAAAACCCAAAATTAGCAGAAGGAAAGAAATCTTAAAGATCAGAGCACTGGCTTCCCTGGTGGTGCAGTGGTTGAGAGTCTGCCTGCCAATGCAGCGCACACGGGTTCGTGCCCTGGTCCAGGAAGATCCCACATGCCACGGAGCGGCTAGGCCTGTAAGCCATGGCCACTTAGCCTGTGCATCTGGAGCCTGTGCTCCACAATGGGAGAGGCCAAAACAGTGAGAGGCGCACGTACAGCCCCCCCCCAAAAAAAATAAGAGCAGATATAAATGAAATAGAAACAAAGTAAGCTATAGCAAAGATCAATAAAACTAAAAGCTGGTTCTTTGAGAAGATAAACAAAATTGATAAACCATTAGCCAGATTCATCAAGACAAAGAGGGAGAGAACTCAAATCAATAAAAATATAAATGAAAAAGGAGAAGTTAAAACAGATATTACAGAAATACAAAGCATCATAAGACTACAACAAGTAAATCTATGCCAATAAAATGGACAACCTGGAAAAAATGGACAAACTCTTAGAAAGGTATAACCTCCCAAGACGGAACCAGGTAGAAGTAGAAAATATGAACAGACCAATCACAAGTAATGAAATTGAAACTGTGATTGAATATCTTCCAACAAACAAAAGTCCAAGACCAGCTGGGTTCACAGGTGAATTCTATGAAACTTTTAGAGAAGAGCTAACACCCATCCTTCTCAAACCCTTCCAAAAAATTGCAGAGGAAGGAACACTCCCAAACTCATTCTATGAAGTCACCATCACCCTGATACCAAAGCCAGACAAAGACACTACAAAAAAAGAAAATTACAGACCAATATCACTGAGGAATATAGATGCAAAAATCCTCAACAAAATACTAGCAAACAGAATCCAACAACACATTAAAAGAATCATACACCATGATCGAGTGGGATTTATCACAGGGATGCAAGGATTCTTGAATATATGCAAATCAATCAATATGATACACCATATTAACAATTTGAAGAATAAAAACTGTATGATCATCTCAATAGATGCAGAAAAATATTTTGACAAGATTCAACACCAATTTATGGTAAAAATTCTCCAGAAGGTTGGCATAGAGGGAACCTACCTCAACATAGTAAAGGCCATATATGACAAACCCACAGCAAACATCATTCTCAATGGTGAAAAATTGAAAGCATTTCCTCTAAGATCAGGAACAAGACAAGGATGTCCACTCTCACCACTATTATTCAACAAAGTTTTGCATGTCCTAGCCACAGCACTTAGAGAAGAAAAAGAAATAAAAGGAATACAATTTGGAAAAGAAGAAGTAAAATTTTCACTGTTTGCTGATGACATGATACTATACATAGAGAATCCTAAAAATGCCACGAGAAAACTACTAGAGCTAATCAATGAATTTAGTAAAGTTGCAGTCTAAAAAATTAATGCACAGAAATCTCTTGCATTCCTATACACTAATGATGAAATATTTGCAAGAGAAATTAAGGAAACACTCCCATTTACCATTGCAACAAAAAGAATAAAATACCTAGGAATAAACCTACCTAGGGAGACAAAAGATCTGTATGCAGAAAACTATAAGACACTGTTGAAAGAAATTAAACATGATACCAACAGATGGAGAGATATTCCATGTTCTTGGATTGGAAGAATCAATATTGTGAAAATGACTATACGACCCAAAGCAATGTACAGTTTCAATGCAATCCCTATCTAATTACCAATGGCGTTTTTTACAGAACTAGAACAAAAAATCTTAAAATTTGTATCGAGTCACAAAAGACTCCGAATAGCCAAAGCAGGCTTGAGGGAAAAAAACGGAGCTGGAGGAATCAGACTCCCTGATTTCAGGCTATACTACAAAGCTACAGTAATCAAGACCATATGGTACTGGCACCAAAACAAAAATATAGATCAATGGAACAGTATAGCGAGCCCAGAGATAAACCCACGCACCTATGGTCAACTAATCTATGACAATGGAGGCAAGAATATACAATGGAAAAAAGGCAGTCTCTTCAATAAATTGTGCTGGGAAAACTGGACAGCTATATGTATAAGAATGAAATTAGAACACTCCCTAACACCATACACAAAAATAAACTCAAAATGGGTTAGAGACCAAAATGTAAGACCAGACACATCTTCTAAGAGGAAAACATAGGAAGGACACTTTTTTTATAAATCACAGCAAGATGTTTTCTGATCCACCTCCTATAGTAATGGAAATAAAAAGAAAAATAAACAAATGGGACCTAATTAAATTTAAAAGCTTTTGCAAAGCAAAGGAAAGCACAAACAAGATGAAAAGACAACCCTCAGAATGGCAATAAATATTTGCAAACAAATCAACAAACTAAGGATTAATCTCCAAAATATATAAAGAGCTCATGCAGCTCAATATTGAAAACACAAACAACCCAATCAGTAAATGGGCAGAAGACCTAAATAGACATTTCTCCAAAGAGGACATACAGATGGCCGAGAAGCACATGAAAAGCTGCTCAACGTCACTAATTATTAGAGAAATGCAAATCAAAACTACAATGAGGTATCACCTCACACCAGTTAGAATGGGCTTCATCAGAAAATCTACAAACAACAAATGCTCGAGAGGGTGAGGAGAAAAGGGAACACTCTTGCACTGTTGGTGGGAATGTAAATTGATACAGCCACTATGGAGAACAGTATGGAGGTTCCTTAATAAACTAAAAATTGAATACCGTATGACCCAGCAATCCCACTACTGGGCATATACCCAGATAAAACCATAATTCAAAAAGACACATGCACCCTAATGTTCATTGCTGCACTATTTACAATAGCCCAGTAATGGATCAACCTAAATGCCCATTGACAGACGAATGGCTAAAGAAGATGTGATATATATATATATATATATATATACAGTGGAATATTACTCAGCCATAAAAAGGAACGAAATTGGGTCATCTGTAGAGATGTGGATGCATCTAGAGACTGTCATACAGGGTGAAGTAAGTCAGAAAGTGGAAAACAAATATCGTATATTAACGCATATATGTGGAACCTAGAAAAATGGTACAAATGAACTGGTTTGCAGGGCCGAAATAGAGACACAGATGTAGAGAACAAACATATGGACACGAAGGTCAGAAAGCAGTGGGGACTGGGGGTTGTGGTGTGATGAATTGGGAGATTGGGATTGATATGTATACACTGATGTGTATAAAATGGATGAGCAATAAGAACCTGCTGTATAAATAAATAAATTTTAAAAAAAAAGTGAACTCTAATGACTGTGTGATCTAATAGGAACAGGTTTTTTCACAAGGTTGAGGAGAGTAAAAGTCCACAAGTAACATTGGGAAGCAAGGAGGATACCAATCTCAACATCCGAGTTTTATGGATTATGAAAGGAAAACCAAACAGTGCCCATGTGAGGCAATGGCAAAAAAAGGAAAATGTTTTCAGGGAACTGCCAAGTTACAGAGTGGATAAACAAAGGAAGGAAACATTCAAAGAAGCTGTGAGTATAGAATAATTTTCCCGTACTGGACGAGGATTTTCCAAAATCAGAGTGGCAAGATTGTGAAGAACCACTTTCAGTGACTATGGAGGGCCCTGTAGCCATCCTCAACTTTCAGTGTTCAGTAATTTTTCTAATTGTGGCTAAGGAAGTGTGCCTGAGTTGATACAGATGGTGCCAGAAATTTAATCATACAGAAGTAATGTGACAGAATTGGGCAAGACAGAATTGGGCCAGACTCTTTGAACCTTTATTTCCACATCTCTCTGAAGATGAAGGTAGATCAGACATATATAAAGCGCCAAGCATGGAGCCTGGTATAAAGTAGGCACACAGAATTGTGATACCTCCTTTTTCCTTATTTCAGATGGTGCTTCATTAGGACACACACAGGTATCCTCTGAAATCTTCATTGACACGCAGTCAAGATTTATTTGATATATTGCAGTGAGGTTCTGTCTTTAGTTCTTCCTCATCATGTGCTGCTATTTAGACCACCTCCTCCCTCATTCCCTTTCATTGATGTAGTCCCTCTTACCTTCACTTCTATTTGCATCAGAAGTTATCAGAAGTCTTAGGCCTGGGTATGAACAATATCTTTTCCATTGTTATGACCTTATTGCTGAGTTGGCTATGATAATCCTCTTTTTCCAAAATTGGGAATGAGAACACCTCAGTCTCTTTCTCCAATATCCTCTGCCAGAGAAAATGTAGGACTGCATGAACTTGTCATTGAATGGAAGTTGCCAGAGGCCATGGTCTAGATACACGTCTACATTCCTTTTCCTTCAAAATCTATATTCTTCAAAGTTTTACAGTATTATGGAAGGCTTAATATTTAGAATTAAGTTGGGTGGCAGTTTTAAAGATTGTTGAGTATTGAACAAAAAGCTCTCTATTTGACAACTTACTTACGAGACACTTCAATATTTTTTATGTTTCTCCTACATTTACTTTTCTTTTGATTATTATCATAGTAAGGGTGTGGATGACCAAAGCCACACCATATTGAATTGACAAGTTATAGTCAATTAGACATTGTTGCCTTGCTGATACATCCACTGTCAGACTATGACAACAGCTGGCAGGGATAAAAGATACCTTGGAAATATTTCTAGGAGCTCAAATGAGAAGTCTTTCCCTGAATGTGATAGATGCTGTTTATAGATCCCTTGAGGACAAAGTGTCTCTCTCTATATGATTTAAATGCTTAATCTCTGTACTATGCTGAGAACACTGCCCAGGCTAAACAAATCATGTCCTTTTGTTCCATTTATATGCAACTGAAAAAAGAATTTTCACTTTGATACCATTTAAACATTTAAATCTGACATAGCTCCATGCAGCAATGTCTCTATCTACTAGCTGTAGATAATATAGTACAAAATTATATAATACAATCATGTACAGTATTTGTAGTCTCCCAAGATGGAAAGATGTTGAGTTATGCCAAAAGAATCATGTAAAACACGTACAGATTCTTTGCTAATTGGCCAATTGTCAGGTACTAAATTTCAGAGGAATGAGAGGGCATAACAGTTTGATATTTGCAAAATCCCTGTTTTCCACTGACTCACAACCTTCTAAAGTAAATATATCCACTGACCAGATTTAGAGCACAGCAGTGCCAGCTGTGAGACTGAATGCATTCTGAATTCCCATTTCCTCTCTATTTTCATAGATTTCTGAGGAGTTGTGGGGAGTGGCTCAATTGGTTTCAGAGTAGAATGACAGTTTATTATCAGTGAGTGGCTAAGTGCATATGGGGTAGTGGCAGGAGTTATGGAGGAAGGAGGGAGGAAAGCCAGAGCAAGCCACACAATAATGACATGTTGGTTGGTAGTGACTGCTGGATTACAGTAACCTAGCCTCTATATTTAAAAAGGTAAAAGGGGGACATAGACAAAAGAGTGATGAAAAATGCATTACATGATTTCTAAGGAACATAGGCTTTTAATTTTTTCCTTTAAAAAAAACGCATCCAAATCCAATAAGCTAACCTCTGAATGGATTTTCCTTCACAGTTCTCCTGAATTATGAATTCTAATGGAATACCAGATGCTAAGTCTGAGAGAACTGCCTTGTTGATGATTACCAGTTGAACAACGGAGCTCTTCAAAGTGGGTTGGATTTTTTTCTCTGCAAACCATTCATTCTATTTAATAACATCACTGTATTGCTAAGATTTAGAAAGGTATTCTTCTTATTGAAATGTTAGCAGCTCTATACAGCTAACTGCTGGCTGGTATCACATGAAATGGTCCCCAGTTATCATGCTTCAAGGTAAGAAATGTTACCTTGGTGTAGAAGCTTGAAAAGTGGAAAAGAAAACTAAAAGTTAGAACCTTTACCATATTTGGGTCATAGTTTGACTTTCTCCATGTTACCATGAGCAGACAGTTATATTGTTCTTCAAAGTCTATGCAAGTAAATGTCTCTGAAAATGACCAGTAAAATAGAGAGACCACACAAACAGATTGTTTTCATCTTATGTAATTGACAGAGTTAATCTGGATTATTAATTTAGTGATTTAAGTACTAAGTGTTTCTCTTTTGTCATTCTAAAATGATAATAAACTGCTAATTTTAAGTCTGCAGCAGGAATTAGCATGAATAACATTTTCTGGAAATTACAAATGAAAGGTATATAGTTTTATTATGAGTATTGTCTGCTGAAGACTGCAGCTCTCATGTCTTATTGAGCTGGAGCAATGAAATGCCAAAGCAGTGAAGGGCCAGAGTACTCATAATAAAGAATGAACTGAAGGTTACAAAGGAGGTTGACCTCAGATTGTTCCTGCTATAAGTCTGATTTTTTCTGATCTCCCAGTTTCCTGAGGATGGCTTCCCAGTTTCTGTTACTAGATAATACTGAAGGAGGAGATAGAAGCCCCTTTTATTAGACATCCCTCTTCCTTAGAATTCACAAAAGTAGAACTCAGTGTAGAAGAACTTCAGAGAAAGTAAATATGTGAAGAAGAGTTAAATCTCCAAAGAACACATATAATTCTCCTTTCTGGATTGGTTTAATGAGGTATTTTTTTAGCTTTGTTTTCCTTAATTCATTTGGACTCTGCAGGATTGAGAAATGGGGATGTGTTCAATTTATTCTCAACATATCCCAGGTCAGTAAATCACAAAATGAGGTCCAGTGATTATCTGCATAAGAATCACTGGGATGCTCATTAAAAATTTAAATTCTGGAGTCATACCCACAGCTATGAAAGAAAATCTCTTAGAATAGGGCTCAGGAACCTTTCTGAAAATGGTGGAGAAGAAAGCATCTGACTTAAGTAACTTTGTAAAACAGTGTTTTGATTAGATAGTATTTGGCTAAAGACAAAAAATAAAAGCAAAACAAAAATCAAAAAACACTACAAAATCACTGAACTTTAGTTGGTAAATTTGTTTCTCACAGTGAAACAGGTAAACTATTCTGAAACTACACATATACTAGTTTTGAAAGCATGAATAAATATGTTGTAGATAATGTAAGCGAGGTTTCACACTGTCGGAAAAAGAAGTTTACAAAAAAACAAAAGAGGAATGCTAGAATGAACACTGTGGTGTTGGATCAGACTTGGAGATCTCAATATGAACTCATGTTTGTTTCAATATATATACACAAATTGATAAAGGAGTAAATATAGATGGGTATAAATACATGGATTAGGATATCTACAAATATTTCCTAGTTCTGTCCTCTGAGAGGCTTAGAAGCAGTGACACCAAAGTCACAATGAGTATTACCTAGTTACCAGATCTTGGCTTCTAAATAATATTTTCCAATAAAAGGAACCAGGGATATCAGTGAAATGACTGATTTTAGAACTCGAGCAGGGAAAATACAAGATGCCCCTGTAGCACCTTGTGACCCATGAAAATAAAAAAGTGTTCAAGGAAAAAAAGAAAAAGAACACAGTAGTCAACCTCAAAAAACTCCCAATGCCCAAAAATGGAACAATTTGAGTAGCAAAATAAATAATAATACTGGATTATAACCCAAAGAATAAAATAAATAGCTGTGAGCCCATACTGATATAAATAAATTGTTGAATGAATATATAAATAATGGTTAAAAGGGAATAAATCTTCCTAACAGAAGAATTTCAATTGATAAATGTTGAAGAGATGAAGGAGCTGGAAAATCACCATTAAAATACCACAATAATAATTCCTGCAGGCAGTATCAATGGATGCATGCTAAAATTAGTGGATACAACTTTAAGGGAAAAGAGGAAACTTGTGTAGTCTCAAAATATCTCCCTGAAAATATTAATTACTGTGTTTTTTTCCTAACACATGCCCACAAATTCTTTGATACTGCTCCCTACAGTAGGTAAAACTTAATTCTCCTTCCCTTGAGTGTGGCTGGGTTTAGTGACTTGTTTCTAATGAAAATACAGTAGTATGGAAAGGGAAAAATGGTAACTTTGCAATGTAGGAACCTAGCAGACACCACCTTAACCAAGTAATCAAAGTTAAGATCACCAGTAATAAGTTATATTGTTATTATTGATATGGTACAATGAGAAGGTGATGTCACCTCTTTAATATACACCTCTCAAATCCATAACTTCACACCAATCATGAGAAAACATCAGACAAAGGATCAAGGTCACGAAAGACAAGGAAAACCTGAGATATTGTCACATACTGAAAGATTTAGGAGACATGACAACTAAACACAATGTAGTATCCTGCTTTGGATCTTGGAACAGCAAAAGGACATTAATACAAAAACAGGGTAAATTTAAATAAATTTTACAGACTAGTTAATGGTGTTGTACCAATGTTAATTTCTTAATTTCAATAAATGTACCATATTATGTAAGATGCTAACGTTAGGGAAGTCTGGGTGAGGGGTATCGGAGAACTCTCTTGCCTTAGCCAACTTGGGCTGCCATAACAAGATACCATAGACTGGGTGGCTTAAAGAAGAGTAATTTATTCTTTTTTCCCAGTTCTGTAGGCTGGAAGTCAGAGATCATGGTGCCAGCATGGTCAGTTTCTGATGAGAACTCTCTTCCTGGCTTGTAAATGGCCACCTTCTTATTATGTCCTCACATGGGCTTTCCTCAGTGTGTGTGGGTGGGAGGAGAGAGATTGAGAGAGGGAAAACTGTAAGGTGATCATTTCAATAGAGGCATTATGATGATTTTTCCTCATCAATATATGATAATCTAGTTTGTTGCTACTTATAATAACCAACCAATATCCTTAAAATTTGGTTGTGACTACTTGTGTTTTCATAAACACTAATCTGTCCATAAGTGTTTTTTATGTGTGGCAGTATAGCAGAAACATGACTTTAGCTGTGAAACACATAAGTTGCTAATAAAGAACTGCGAACTGGCATTTTTATTAATGTATTATAAAATGTTATGTTTATACCAATAAAAAGCCATCAATGAGGTTATAGATTGCAAAATCTCATTTTGACAGCAGTCCAACTCTTCAAGGTCAGTGAGAAATAAGAAAAAAATGCCAACTATTTAAAATTAAAATAATTTCTGAAGAAGTTTATTCCTGCTGCCTTTTCATCTCCTCTTAAAAAAAAACACACAAGTAAAAATGCAAGCTAACAAATTTCAGTGGTTGATTAATAATTGGTCAGCAGTGAATTAAACCTGAATTCATCGTTATATGTGTTTGGCAGCTTGGAACTCTATATATTTTAGTTTTTCTCTATTCCCTAAATGCAGATTGCTTGATGGTGTGTAAGACAGCTAATTAGATATAAATACCAACCAGCACCCAAATAACAAGGATCATAATGATCATACAGTGAACAGCTGTGCCATTCGATAAATTGGTTTCATTTCTAATACTGCAGCAATTCAAACATTTTCTAGCTCCAAAAATGTTTTTCCCCTTCATAGCCCAGATTCAATTTAAAAAAGTCCTGCTAATTCTGGACTTCAGAAAGCCAGAAAAAAATCTGAGGCTTTGTGAACTTTTGTTACAAAAGCCAGATGCAATTCTTATTGATTGTGTCTTTCTCTGATTTCTCAACTGATAACAAAACATCATATATAGGAGTAATGTTTATGGGACCAGTGCAAGGAGGGACTACTGGATTATAATTAGGATTGAGAAATAAATAGCTGTCTTCTGTAAAACTGAAACTTATTCGATTTTATTTTGTTTTGTTTCTCCATTTTCTGTTTGATACTGTTGAAAATGTTTGAGGCAGTGTTTCAAGGTCACTTTAGGTTGACAGCTCTAAATTCAATTTAATTAAATACATATTTATTTAGTGCCTACTCTGTGCCTGGTGCTATGTTAAGTGCTGGTCAATCAGAGAGACATTTCTCCCTCCTTCCCTCAAGGAGCTAACAGTCTAGTTTGGGGAAAAGATAAAAAATCCCTTAATATTATAAAACAAAACAAATATAAATTGCCTCTACTATGGGGGAAAAGAAAGAAAAGGCACTGCCCTAGGAAATCATGGAAGATTAAGGAGTGACCTGAAATAAATAGTTCAGGGAGGCTTCTCTGAGGAAGTGACATTTAAGCTAAGAACTAATTTAAGTTGTTGAAAAGGAAACACCTCATACTTTGACAGAACAGAAAACAGCAAAAATTCCTACTATTTACTTTATGATCACATCTCAGTCCTATTTTGAAGTTTCAAGAAACAGCTGCCAACTTCTAGTTAAAAAACAGTGCCTAAATACCTTGCCACTCTCCTAAAACTCCATTAAAATGATAGCCAAAATTTTAGAGCAGGAAGGGGGCATAATATCAATAGGATTAACAATATAAGGGAGGAGACAACAAAAAAACAAAATTTTGCAGTACAGAAAGAAGAAGGATAAGTAGAAACTAACTTGCTACACTCAGGAAAGCTAAATCCCAAGCTTGTAGTGGAGAAAACCAAGAAGCAGCCAGTTTTATTGTACCCCCCCCCAAAAAAAACCTCAGGGAAGGTAGTGACAGGAATCTCTGGAAGGTGAATAAGGGACTAAGAACAGGAAAGTTCGTTTAAAATATTTCTTTGAATTTTCTTGAGCAGTTAGAACCCAAGCCCCTTCTCTATTTCATGTAGCTGACACACTGTCCTTTTCCCATCCATGGAAAAATAATAGAAGTCAGTTTCCTGCAGAAGGTAAAATAAAGGATCTCTGGAATGGGAGAAACCAAATATAACTAAAGACTTAGCTATTGTATTAAACCAGGGGATTGTGTGAAAGTTCATATAATTTGGGCTTCCCTGGTGGCACAGTGGTTGAGAGTCTGCCTGCCGATGCAGGGGACATGGGTTTGTGCCCCGGTCCAGGAAGATCCCACATGCCATGGAGCGGCTGGGCCTGTGAGCCATGGCCACTGAGCCTGTGTGTCCAGAGCCTGTGCTCCACAACGGGAGAGGCCACAACAGTGAGAGGCCCGTGTACCTCAAAAAAAAAAAAAAAAAGAACCATATAATTCTCCCACTGAGATTCCAGAATGCTGACAGCCAGGTCCATAGCCTATAGTAAAGAGATTAGAAAATCCACGTGTCCCTAAGGAAATGATCTAGCCAGATCACACTACTATGGAGCTACAGTCAACAAAACTCAGGCTGCACACAGAGCTTCCAATCTGCTTTTGAGTGCCTATAATTTAACTATGAAGTGTTAGTCATGATCACTAAATGTTTGAAAAATATTTTCCAATATAAAAATAGATATCAAAATAAATAGACAACAATGCAACTTGGAGGAAAGAGACTATGAATGAAAATATAATTTTACAAAATTAATGTCCTTAGAGAGACAAGAGATGTTATTAACCCATGAAACAAGAACAGTTTGCTACAAAAAAGAAACATTAAAAGAACAATGAAGAGCTTCTGAAAATTAAAAATTTGTCAGATAGGGAAAGCTCAGTAAGAAGGGTTAAAATGTAAAGTTCAAGAAATATCACAGAAAATAGAGTGAAAAGGCAAAAAGGTAGAAAATAAGAGACAAAGGACAAGAAAAATAAGAGACCTATCTAGGAAATCCAAGATTCAAATAATAGGAGTTGCAGAGTGAGAGAATATGGAAATCAGAGGGAAAAAAATAATCAAAAAAATGTTTAATTCAATGAAATGCCCCAGGCCTGAAGGACATGAGTTTCAAGGTTGAAAGGGTCCATCAAGTATCTACCACAGTGGATAAAAATAGCCCTCAATGGAACACATCATCATAAAATTTTAGAACTCTGGGGGAGAGAATAATTTCCTAAAAGATTCAGGGAGAAAGAACTCATTTCACACAAAGATTCAGATCTCAGAATGGTATCTGACTTTTCAACAGTACTGGAAGCTAGAAGACAATAGAACAATAACTTCAAGATCCTGATAGGTAGAAAATTATTTTCACCTTGAGTTCTATGCCTAATGAACTATCCATCAAGCTGAGGGTAGAACAAAAACTTTTCAGATATTCAGGGTCTCAAAATCTGTGCCACCCAGGCACCATTTCCCAGTAAGCTACTACAGGATATGAAACTTTGAAAGCAGAGAAAATACTCAGAAAGAGGAGGAAAACAGAGAGCCCATCATACAAAACACTGGTTCTTGGAAGTACATAAAGAAGGTGAAATTGTGCTTGAATGTATGAAAGAAGATTTACAAAACTGGGTAGAGTTTAGGGCTAAATTAGTGATAAATACACAGAAAGCAAAATAATCAAAACCAAAATAATTGCTAATTGAGGGGAAAACCAAAAGTTGGGTAGTAAAGTATACAGTTTACTATATAACTCTGCTCAGTTAAGCATTTCTTAGTCATAATCATGTAAATGCTGAGTAATAAATTAACTGATTGATAGCATGGGACACAGGAAGTGTAATAGAGATTGTGAAAGAGAGCTTACTCCTCATTTTCTACAGTAAGAAGGAAATAGATAATGCAGAAAAATTAGTGAAAAAGTTAAAATGCAGCAATATAAATACTGTACATTATATGGCAATATGACGGTAAATACCAAAATGATCAGTTAAAAGAATGAGTTTAGGGCTTCCCTGGTGGAGCAGTGGTTGAGAGTCCGCCTGCCGATGCAGGGGACATGGGCTCATGCCCCAGTCCAGGAGGATCCCACATGCCACAGAGCGGCTGGGCCCATGAGCCATGGCCACTGAGCCTGCGCATCTGGAGCCTGTGCTCTGCAACGGCAGAGGCCACAATAGTGAGAGACCCGTGTACCGCAAAAAAAAAAAAAAAAAAAGAATGAGGTTAATTGTTTCTAGGTGGCAGGAAATATGGGATAGAAGGAGTCAGGGAACTGTTCTTAATGTGTCTAATAGAACTATATGACTATTTTAATTATGTACCTGTACAACTTTGATTAAATAAAAACTAAATTAAAACAGAAAAAGTGAATAGCTGCCAAAATAGAGGCTTGCTTACATATACAGGATAAGCCTGGATTTATACCAACATAATAGTTCTAATTACTTTGAAATAGAGTGATGATATTGTATGAAATTATTTATCTCTTATTAATGCTCAATTGAATCCAAATTCTGCAGTAGAATCTGATTCTGTACTTGCTGACCCAGCAACTAGAGTGTGGTAAAGTTGTCACTCAATAAATGTTTGTTTCCTCATTTCTCTCTTAAGGACTATACCCTATATCATTTTACAATGGTTATCCTGATCTCTTGTTGTGTTAGATTCTTTTGTGTGTTTGTCCTAGTTTCTCACCAGTAGGCTAAATATTGGGCAATTCAATATCATCCCCAACTTTCCTAGCCCTGCACATGGAACAATTTGGGGAGTATATATAAAGGATTTGTAGACTTTTGCTCACTTGAAGTTTCAGATCTTAAAACTCAGATTTATTTCCATTTCCAAGATTGTTCTTTTCTTATTTCTAAATTTGGACTCTGACTAAGATGCTAAATAGTTTATGTTCAGTAAAAAGATGACAAATTAACGACAAAATATTCCATGGGATGCAAAGTGATTCAGTGGCACTGCTGTTAGTTTTATTAACAACAAAGGTGTTGAAATCTGTGTTGATATACTCTAAAGGTCTGAAGTTCTACTATTTATATCTAGATCTTCTAACTAAGAAATGCAAACTGTTATTACTTAAGAATACTCACATAGGGCTAATGACTTGTTTCAGGTACAAAGGGGTTTGTGGCATGGCCAATAATAGAACTGAAAGATTCAGATCATCAATTCACTTATCAGCACCAAATGATTATCTCCAAAAAGACTTTTAATAATGTATCTGGGGTACAAAAGGGTGAAGGTCACATTTAAAAAGTGCAAGCTGCTAATAGATTTAGTGGGATTATAGCTTTGTATATCCATTTAAACTCAAGTCACATTAAATCTCAGTGAGAAAATTGTACATTTTAATTTCATATACTGATTTCATAAAATAACTCTTTTCTTATCATATAAGTAAAATAGAGAAAGTATAATATAGAAAAAACATAAACACAAAAATGTATAATATCAAATGCACAAGCACAAAATAAAAATTAAAATGATGTATAATACCACCACTCAAAGATATACCTTCTAAACATTTTGTTAGGTTGATACATATCCATACAGTATTTCTTCTAAGTGTATATGTGTTTGTGTATGAAGACACACATTTTTCCCCCAAATTTAGATTATATAAAATACATTATATTTTAACCTGATTTTTTAAACATTTAACAATATATTTAAAGTATTTCCCATGTCAGGGATTCCCTGGTGGTGCAGTGGTTAAGAATCCACCTGCAAGTGCAGAGGACATGGGTTCGAGCCCTGGTCCAGGAAGATCTGACATGCTGCAGAGCAACTAAGCCTGTGCACCACAACAACTGAGCCTGCACTCTAGAGCCCATGAGCCACAACTACTGAGCCCGAATGCCACAACTACTGAAGCCTGAGTGCCTGGAACCCATGATCTGCAACAAGAGACGCCACTGCAATGAGAAGCCCGTGCACAGCAACAAAGAGTAGCCCTTGCTTGCCACAACTAGAGAAAGCCTGCGCGCAACAACGAAGACCCAATGCACCCAAAAATAAATAAAATAAATAAATTTTAAAAAATAAAGTATTTCCCATGTCAATAAATAACCTTCTATAGTATAATTTTTTAGTGTAGCATACAGATCAATAACCAGTATTCTACACACATTACGCCACTTGTCTTTTACAAAAGACAAACATTAGTATCTGTTTTCACTAACCGAAAGAAATCCAAAGAGGATTTTCACTATTACGAAAAAATGCAAGAAGGGAAATTTGTGTTCAGCATTTGTTTTTGCAGTGAGTTGTTATACAGGCAGCACACACCCAATGCAGCAAGAGTGGCACTGCCAAGTTCCTTCCTGGGAGCTACACTCAGCATCCCAGCATCAAGCTGCCATAGGTTTGAACTGTATCTGTGAGCATCTGTGCTTTGTCTCAATTTATTTTTTGTATCTATTAGCAACATATGTCCTAAGGTATCAAAAAAACTTAAAAGAGCTCAGAAGGGGTTTACACTTAATGGAAAAGTGGACATAATTAAGCATTTTGACAGTGGTGAATGAGATAAAGATATTGTGTGTGTGTTGAACTTGCCTGAATCAGCCATTCATACTATTGATATTTAGGCAGAGAGAGAGAATCTTGAAAGCTGCCCAAGTTAATATTGGTTCCACTAGTAGCACAGTGGTCTTTTTTGTAGTTGGCATCCAGTAATGAATACAATGGAAAGACACTTGCTTGAGTGGGTAGATGGGTATACAAAGTGTGCTGTTGTGTTAAGTTATCTTATACTAAAGGAGAAACCAGCCAGGCTTTTTAATAAGCTGAAACAGAAAGTGTTGGACAATGGTGCTGAAACTATTGCCAAAGTAGAATTTAAAGTAGTTGTGGGGTAAAAACCCAGCAGACCAAACAAATGAAGAGGAAATAGGCAGTCTACCTGAAAAAGAATTCAGAGTAGTGATAGTAAAGACGATCCAAAATCTTAGAAATAGAACGGATAAAATAAACATTTAAACAAGGACCTAGAAGAACTAAAGAGAAAACAAACAATGAGGAACAACACAATAAATGAAATTAAAAATTCCCTAGAAGGAATCAATAACAGAATAACTGACACAGAAGAATGGATAAGTGACCTGGAAGATAAAATAGTGGAAATAACTACCACAGAGCAGAATAAAGAAAAAAGAATGAAATGAGGAGTCTAAGAGACTTCTGGGACAATATTAAATGCAAACATATTTGAATTCTAGGGGTCCAGGAAGAAGAAGAAGAAAACAAAGGGACTGAGAAAATTTTCAAAGAGATTATAGTTGAAAACTTCCCTAAGATGGAAAAGAAAAGAGTCAATCAACTCCAGGAAGCACAGAGAGTCCCATACAGGATAAATCCAAGGAGAAACACTGCAAGACACATATTAATCAAATTATCAAAAATTAAATACAAAGAAAAAATATTAAAAGCAGCAAAGGAAAGACACAAATAACGTACAAGGGAATCCACATAAGTTTAACAGCTGAATTTTCAGCAGGAACTCTGCAAGCCAGAAGGGAGTGGCAAGACATATTTAAGGCAATGAAAGGGAAAAACCTACAACCAAGGTTACTCTACCCAGCAAGGATTTCTTCAGATGTGACAGAGAAATTAAAAACTTTACAGACAAGCAAAAGCTAAGAGAATTCAGCACCATGAAACCAGCTTTACAACAAATGCTAAAGAAACTTCTCTAGGCAGGAAACACAAGAGAAGTAAAATACCTACAATAACAAACTGAAAACAATAAAGAAAAGAGTAATAGGAACATACATATTGATAATTACCTTAAATGTAAATGTATTAAATGCTCCCACCAAAAGACATAGACTGGCTTAATGGATATAAAAACAAGACCCATATATATGCTGTCTACAAGAGACCCACTTCAGACCTAGGGACACATACAGACTGAAAGTGAGGGGATGGAAAAAGATATTCCATGCAAATGGAAATCAAAAGAAAGCTAGAGTAGCATTTCTCATATCAGACAAAATGAACTTTAAAATGAAGCCTATTACAAGAAACAAGGAAGGACACTACAAAATGATCAAGGGATCAATCCAAGTAGAAGATATATAACAATTGTAAATATTTATGCACCCAACATAGGAGCACCTCAATACATAAGGCAAATGCTAACAGCAATAAAAGGGGAAATCGACAGCCATAAAAGGGGAAATCAACAGCCATAAAAGGGGAAATCGACAGGAACACAATCATAGTAGGGGAAATTGACAGGAAACACAATCATAGTAGGGGACTTTAACACCCCACTTTCTCCAATGTCCACTTTCATCAATGGACAGATCATCAAAATGAAAATAAAGAAGGAAACACAAGCTTTAAATGATATATTAAACAAGATGGACTAATTGATATTAGTAGGACATTCCATCCAAAAACAACACAATACACTTCCTTCTCAAGTGCTCATTGAACATTTTACAGAATGAATCATATCTTGGATCACAAATCAAGTCTTGGTAAATTTAAGTAAATTGAAATCATATCGAGTACCCTTTCCGACCAAAGCAATAAGAACTAAATATCAATTACAGGAAAAATTCTGTAAAAAATACAAACACTTGGAGGCTAAACAATACACTACTAAATAGCAAAGAGATCACTGAAGAAGTCAAAGAGAAAATCAAAAAATACCCAGAAACAAATGACAATGAAAACACGAGGACCCAAAACCTATGGGATGCAGCAAAAGCAGTTCTAGGAGGGAAGTTTATAGCAATACAATCCTCTCTCAAGAAACAAGAAACAGCTCAAATAAGCAACCTAAACTTACACCTAAAGCAATTAGAGAAAGAGGAACAAAAAAACCCCAAAGTTAGCAGAAGGAAAGAAATCATAAAAATCAGATCAGAAATAAATGAAAAACAAATGAAGGAAATGACAACAAAGATCAATAAAACTAAAAGCTCATTCTCTGAGAAGGTAAACAAAATTGCTAAAGCACTAGCCAGACTCATCAAGAAAAAGAGGGAGAAGACTCAAATCAATAGAAATAGAAGTGAAAAAGGAGAAGTAACAACTGACACTGCAGAAATACAAAGGACCATGAGATATTACTACAAGCAACTATATTCCAATAAAATGGAAAACCTGGAAAAAATGGACAAATTCTTAGAAAAGCACAACCTTCAAGACAGAACCAGGAAGAAATGGAAAATATAAACTGACCAATCACAAGCACTGAAACTGAGACTGTGGTTAAAAACCTTCCAACAAACAAAAGCCCAGGACCAGATAGCTTCACAGGCAAATTCTATCAAACATTTACAGAAGAGTTAACACCTACCCTTCTCAAATTCTTCCAAAACATAGCAGAGGGAGGAACACTCCCAAACTCATTCTACAAGCCACCATCACCCTGATACCAAAACCAGACAAAGATATCACAAAGAAAGAAAACTACAGGGCAATTTCACTGATGAACATAGATGCAAAAATTCTCAACAAAATACTAACAAACATTATCCAACAGCACATTAAAAGGATCATACAGCATGTGCAAGTGGGGTTTATTCCAGGAATGCAAGTATTCTTCAATATACACAAATCAATTAATGTGATAAACCGTATTAACAAATTGAAGGGAAAAACCCATATGATCATCTCAATAGATGCAGAAAAAGCTTTTGACAAAATTCAACACCCATTTATGATAAAAAGCCCTCCAGAAAGTAGGTATAGAGGGAATGTACCTCAACATAACAAAGGCCGTATATGACAAACCCATAGCCAACATCGTTCTCAATGTTGAAAAACTGAAAACATTTCTCTTAAGATCAGGATAAAGACAAGGTTTTCCACTCTCACCATTATTATTCAACATAGTTTTGCAAGTTTTAGCCACAGCAATCAGAGAAGAAAAAGAAATAAAAGGAATCCAAATCAGAAAAGAAGAAGTAAAGATGTCACTGTTTGTAGATGACATGATGTTATACATAGAGAGTCCTAAAGATGCTACCAGAAAACTACTGGAGCTAATCAATGAATTTGGTATAGTAGCAGGATACAAAATTAATGCAGAGAAATCTTTTGCATTCCTATACACTAATGACAAAATATCTGAAAGAGAAATTCAGGAAACATTCCCAATTACCATTGCAACAAAAAGAATAAAATACCAAGGAATAAACCTACCTAAGGAGAAAAAAGACCTGTGTGCAGAAAACTATAAGACACTGATGAAAGAAATCAAAGATGACACAAACAGGTGGAGAGATATACCATGTTCTTGGAGTGGAAGAATCAACTTTGTGAAAATGACTATACTACCAAAAGCAAGTTGCAGGTTCAGTGCAATCCCTATCAAACTACCAATGGCATTTTTCACAGAAGTAAAACCAAAAATTTCACAATTTGTATGGAAATACAAAAGACCTCGAATAGCCACATGAGCACTTGAGAAAAATGTGTATTCTGTTGTTTTTGGATGGAATGTCCTATAAATATCAATTAAGTCCATTTTGTTTATTGTATCATTTAAAGCTTGTGTTTCCTTATTTATTTTCATTTTGGATGATCTGTCCATTGGTGAAAGTGGGGTGTTAAAATCCCCTACTATGAATGTGTTACTGTTGATTTCCCCTTTTATGGCTGTTAGTATTTGCCTTATGTATTGAGGTTCTCCTATGTTGGGTGCATAAGTATTTACAATTGTTATATCTTCTTCTTGGATCGATCCCTTGATTATTATGTAGTGTCCTTCTTTGTCTCTTCTAATAGGCTTTATTTTAAAGTCTATTTAGTCTGATATGAGAATTGCTACCCCAGCTTTCTTTTGGTTTCCATTTGCATAGAATATCTTTTTCTATCCCCTCACTTTCAGTCTGTATGTGTCCCTAGGTCTGAAGTGCGTCTTTTATAGACAGCATATATAATGGATTTTTTTTTTATCCATTCCGCCAGTCTGTGTCTTTTGGTGGGAGCATTTAATCCATTTACATTTAAGGTAATTATCAATATGTATGTTCCTATTCCCATTTTCTTAATTGATTTGGGTTTGTTATTGTAGGTCTTTTTCATTCTCTTGTGTTTCTTGCCTAGAGAAGGTCCTTTAGCATTTGTTGTAAAGCTTGTTTTGTGGTGCTGAACTCTCTCAGCTTCTGCTTGTATATAAAGGTTTTAATTTCTCCACCAAATCTAAATGGATCCTTCTGTGTAGAGTAAACTTGGTTGTAGGTTTTTCTCCTTCATCAGTTTAAATATGTCCTGCTATCCCTCCTGGCTTGCAGAGTTTCTGCTGAAAGATCAGCTGTTAACCTTATGAGGATTGCCTTGTTTGTTATTTGTTGTCTTTCCCTTTCTGCTTTTAATATATTTTCTTTGTTTTTAATTTTTGACAGTTTGATTAATATGTGTCTTGGTGTATTTCTCCTTGCATTTATCCTGTAATTGACTCTCTGTGCTTCCTGGACTTGATTAACTATTTCCTTTCCCATATTAGGGAAGTTTTCAACTATAATCTCTTCAAACATTTTCTCATTCCCTTTCTTTTTCTCTTCTTCTGGAACCCCTATAATTCGAATGTTGGTGCATTTAATGCTGTCCCAGAGGTCTCTGAGACTGTCCTCAGTACTTTTCATTCTTTTTTCTTTATTCTGCTCTTCAGTAGTTATTTCCACTCTTTTATCTTCCAGGTCACTTATCCATTCTTATGCCTCAGTTAATCTGCTGTTGATCCCTTCTAGAGTATTTTTAATTTCATTTATTGTGTTGTTCATCATTGCTTGTTTCACCTTTAGTTCTACTAGGTCCTTCTTAAATGTTTCTTGCATTTTTGCTATTCTATTTCCAAGATTTTGGATCATCTTTACTATCATTATTCTGAAATCTTTTTCAGGTAGACTGCCTATTTCCTCCTCATTTGCTAGGTCTGGTGGGTTTTTATCTTGCTCCTTAATCTGCTGTGTGTTTTTCTGACTTCTCATTTTGCTTATCTTACTGTTTTGGGGGTCTCCTTTTCGGAGCCTGCAGGTTTGTAGTTCCTGTTGTTTTTGGTGTCTGTCCCCAGTGGCTCAAGTTGGTTCAGTGGGTTTTGTAGGCTTCCTGGTGGAGGGGAGTAGTGCCTGTGTTCTGGTGGGTGAGGCTGGATCTTGTATTTCTGGTGGGCAGGTCCACGTCTGGTGGTGTGTTTTGAGGTGTCTGTGGACTTATGATTTTAGGCAGCCTCTCTGCTAATGGGTGGGGTTGTGTTCCTCTCTTGCTAGTTGTTTGGCATAGGGTGTCCAGCACTGTAGCTTGCTGGTCGTTGAGTGAAGCTGGGTCTTGGTGTTGAGATGGAGATCTCTGGGAGATTTTCGCCATTTGACATTACGTGGAGCTGGGAGGTCTCTTGTGGACCAGTGTCCTGAAGTTGGCTCTCCCATCTCAGAGGCACAGCACTGTCTCCTGGCTGCAGCATCAAGAGCCTTTCATCCACACGGCTCTGAATAAAAGGGAGAAAATGTAGAAAGAAAGAGGATAAAAGAAAAGAAAATAAAGTAATTTAAAATAAAATAAAGTTATTAAAATAAAAAAATAATTATTAAGAAAAAAAATTTAAGTAAAAAAAAAAACGGATGGATAGAACCCCAGGACAAATTGTGAAAGCAAAGCTATACAGACAAAATACACATACACACTCACAAAAAGAGGAAAAGGGGAAAAAATAATAAATCTTGCTCTCAAAGTCCACCTCCTCAATTTGGGATGATTCGTTGTCTATTCAGGTATTCCACAGGTTCAGGGTACATCAAGTTGATTGTGGAGATTTAATTCACTGCTCCTGAGGCTGCTGGGAGAGATTTCCCTTTCTCTTTTTTGTTCTCACAGCTCCCAGGGCTTCAGCTTTGGATTTGGCCCCGCCTCTGCATGTAGGTCATGGAGGGCGTCTGTTCTTCGCTCAGACAGGATGGGGTTAAAGGAGCCGCTGATTCAGGGGCTCCGGCTCACTCAGGTCAGGGGGAGGGAGGGGTATGGAGTGCGGGACGAGCCTGCAGCGGCAGAGGCCGGCGTGATGTTGCACCAGCCTGAGGCGCACCGTGTGTTCTCCTGGGGAAGTTGTCCCTGGATCCCGGGACCCTGGCAGTGGCGGGCTGCACAGGCTCCCCGGAAGGGAGGTGTGGAGGGTGACCTGTTCTCGCCTGCAGGCTTCTTGGTGGTGGCAGCAGCAGCCTTAGCGTCTCATGCCCGTCTCTGGGGTCTGCACTGTTAGCCGAGGCTCGCGCCCGTCTCTGGAGCTCCTTTAAGCAGCGCTTTTAATCCCCTCTCCTCACTCACCAGGAAACAAAAAGGGAAGCAAAAGACTTTCCTCTTCGGCAGGTCCAGACGTTTTCCTGGACTCCCTCCCGGCTAGCTGTGGTGCACTAACCCCTTCAGGCTGTGTTCACGCTGCCAGTCCTCTCCCTGCGCTCCAACCGAAGCCCGAGACTCAGCTCCCAGACCCGCCCGCCCTGGCGGGTGAGCAGAGAAGCCTCTCGGGCTGGTGAGTGCTGGTTGGCACCGATCTTTTGTGTGGAAATCTCTCCGCTTTGCTCTCTGCACCGCTGTTGCTGCCCTCTCCTCCGCGGCTCCAAAGCTCCCCTCCTCCGCCACCTGCCATCTCCACCTGCGAAGGGGCTTCTAGTATGTGGAAACCTTTCCTTCTTCACAGCTCTCTCCCACTGGTGCAGGTCCTGTCCCTATTCTTTTGTCTCTTTTTATTCTTATTTTCTTTTGCCCTACCCGGGTACGTGGGGACTTTCTTGCCTTTTGGGAGGTCTGAGGTGTTCTGCCAGCATTCAGTAGGTGTTCTGTAGGAGTTGATCCACATGTAGATGTATTTCTGATGTATGTGTGGGGAGGATGGTGATCTCCGCGTCTTACTCTTCCGCCATCTTCCCCCTCTCATTCTACGTAATTATTCTTGACTGACTTGACTCAGTGTTTGCATGCTTGCTCTTTGGGAATCTGCTTTCCCCAATCCCAGCATTTGTAAGAGACTCCAGTACTTGTCAGCACCTACAGGGGCAACTGAGAGGGACTGAATGTGCACCTAAAATATGTCAGGTAGTTTATATTACTATGAAGTCACGAGTTCTTTAGTGTTCACTGTTCAAATCTGACTGCAACTTGGGTGTGTTTTCTTACTTGAGCTCGCTTCTGAGCATCACGTCTCACCCTAATGCCACGTCTCCTCCGAAACTGAGACCTGGTCTGGCAACCTCCACCTTCTTTCCCCCTTGGATATGTTCTTGATAGGCTAACAATCTGAATGAGAAGTGATGCTTAGAGGAACAATTTTAAAGTTTTCAAACCAACAACAATAAATACATCAGTAGTGATTTTGGTTAAGGAGCCTGGGTTTGTGGACGTGGATGAAGATGATGTTGAAGTGGTTTGGGCATCTCATGACCAAGAACTGGCAGATGAAGAGCTGAGGCAACTGCAAAAGGAAAAGATATGAATCCAAACAGCACAGTAGTGAAATGCCTGAAAGTGAAGTCATCCAGGAACTGAACAAATCACTTAAATGAGATGTCTACTACTATTGACAGTGTTACAGTGATTACAGAAAATTATGACTTTAATTTTGAAAGGGCACATAGGTTTGCAGGATGTTTTGAGTACCTACAAAGAATTGTATGATAGAAAAATGTGCAAGGCTAAATAGTCATGTATAATATTGTATTTCAAGCCTTCCACATCAGCCACTTTAGACAATGAACTTCAACCATCGACAATGAGACAGGCAGACATAGAAGAAGGTATAAACATTAATGGAATCAGATAGAGATTAGATGTTAAAAAAGGGTCCTCTTCCTCTGTCCCCTACACCCCAGTCCCCTGTACCTCCCAATGCCCCAACCTTCCAAGACTTAGCCTAACACACCATCATCACAACCTATCGGCCTTCCATTGTGCTCTCTGCCTTCCAGATTCTGGTAAGTGAAATTACACTGTACATACATTATTTCTACTTTTTACAGGCTGTGTATTTATCATATCATTCTTGCTTTGGAAAATATGTTAGTGTTATTTTAGGTTTTATGTGCTCTTTGGTATGACTTGGTAGGTTATTTTTCTTAGTCTGGGAATGCTCAAAACATTTTTCCATATAAATTATTGGTAATTACTTCTTCACTTTCTGTAATTTGGGCTTAGGAAAGGTTTCATAGGAATGCTCCCCTTTAGGGTAGCAGGGGGAACTTGTTTATGACTATGCCATAATTTACATAATAAGTCTTCTGATATAGGAAGTTTCCAATATTTCCTACTTATAAATTAAGATGATATGTATATCATTGTGCATGCACCTTTGTATATATCTCTGATTATTGCTTTAAAATAAATTTCTAAAATTGGAATTTCTGGGTCAAACTCTTCCTATTCTTTTCTGCTGTATAACAAAGTGAATCCACTATACACATACATATATCCCCATATTTCCTCCCTTTTGCATCTCCCTCCCACCCTCCCTATCCCATCCCTCTAGGTGGTCACAAAGCACCGAGCTGATCTCCCTGTGCTATGCAGCTGCTTCCCACTAGCTATCTGTTTTACATTTGGTAGTATATATTAGTCCATACCACCCTCTCACTTTGTCCCAGCTTACCCTTCCCCCTCCCCATGTCCTCAAGTCCATTTTCTACATCTGCGTGTTTATTCCTGTCCTGCCCCTAGGTTCTTCAGGACCATTTTTTCTTTAGGTTCCATATATATATGTTAGCATACAGTATTTATTTTTTCTCTTTCTGACTTACTTCACTCTGTATGACAGACTCTGGGTCCATCCACCTCACTACAAATAACTCAATTTCATTTCTTTTTATGGCTGAGTAATATTCCATTGTATATATGTGCCACATCTTCTTTATCCATTCATCTGTCAGTGGACACTTAAGTTGCTTCCATGTCCTAGCTATTGTAAATAGAGCTGCAATACATCATCAGTGTATAGGAATGCAAGAGATTTCTGTGCATTAATTTTGTATCCTGCTACTTTGCCAAATTCATTGATTAGCTCCAGTAAGTAGTTTTCTGGTAGCATCTTTAGGATTCTCTATGTATAGTATCATGTCATCTGCAAACAGTGACAGTTTTACCTCTTCTTTTCCGATTTGGATTCCTTTTATTTCTTTTTCTTCTCTGATTGCTGTGGTTAAAACTTCCAGAACTATGTTGAATAATAGTGGTAAGAGTGGGCGACCTTGTCTTGTTCCTGATCTTAGTGGAAATGATTTCAGTTTTTCACCATTGAGAATGATGTTGGCTGTGGGTTTGTCATATATGTCCTTTATTATGTTGAGGTAAGTTCCCTCTGTGTCTACTTTCTGGAGGGTTTTTATCATAAATCAGTGTTCAATTTTGTCAAAATCTTTTTATGCATCTATTAAGATGATCATAAGGGATTGAACCCATGCCCTTGGCAGTGAAAGCATGAAGTCCTAACCACTGGACCTCCAGGGAACTCTCTAGACCTGACTTCTTAGGTCACCAAAAAAACAATTGACAAAGAAAAATTTATAACTATCTTCTTTGGAGAAATGTCTATTCAATTCCTCGGCCCATTTTTCATTGGATCCTTCTTTTTATTATTGATTGACTTGAAAGTGTTCTTTGTATATTGTAGATACAAGCCCCTTATCAGATCTATGATTTGTAAGTATTTTCACTCATTCTGAGGGTTTTCTTTTCACCTTCTTGATTGTATGGTTTGTATCACAAAAAGTTTTAATTTTGATGATGTCTACCTTAGATGAGTTTATCATATGTGAATCATATCTTAATAAAACTTCTTTTAGAAATTTATACAAATACAACATCTTTGTTTGTGAGTGTAGTCAGAGACTGAAAGCTTGCTATGTAGTATCATCACCAGAGTAATCACAGGTTGGCCTGCAAAAGCCTGTAATGTTTGACACCCAAAGCTATCCAGGAATTCTCAAACATGCACCAAAAAAAGTAAGCTACAAGTCTTATTCATCAATCTGAATCTTCTTGCACATGGGGATTTCCCATACTTATTTTTTAGCTTGCCTTGTATGAGAAACACTTTGGTGTTATGTGTTATTTGGAAAGGTAGCATAATGGGGGTTCCAACGATGGACTTCAGATCCAAACTTCTTGAGTTTATATCCTGGCTTCACCTATCAATAACTGTGACCACAGGCAAGTTACTTAACCTTTCCATACCTCAGGTGTTCCCATACTTAAAATGGGAATGATAATAAAACTTTATCACAGAGTGAGTGTGAGTTTTAAATGAGTTAATATATGTACAGCTCTGATAAAAGTGCCTGACATAATAAGTACTAAGCATAAGTTATTAATACTATTTTTATGTGTTTTTAGTAGGGAGAGTAGGAGACCTTTTCATTATCTCATATGCCTCCTACTCAGTTTTGCAGCTGGCAAAAGAAAACCTTGAATTTACTCTCTCTCTTTCTCTTTCTTGATTCACCTCTCCCTCAAACTTCCTCATTTTTATTGATGATGATGCCATAATCTCCTTAGCATTCCAGATAAAATAAATTTGAGTCCTCAGAGTCTTCTTTTATTTTTTTAGTGTAAATTTATTTATTTAGTTTTGACTGCATTGAGTCTTTGCTGTTGTGCGTGGGCTTTCTCTAGTTGCAGCGAGTGGGGGCTAATCCATTGTGGTGCATGGGCTTCTCAATGTGGTGGCTTCACTTGTTGCGGAGCATGGGCTCTAGGCGCATGGGCTTTGGTAGTTGTGGCATGTGGGCTCATTAGTTGTGGTTTGCGGGATCTAGAGCACAGGCTCAGTAGTTGTGCCTCATGGGCTTAGTTGCTGCATGCCATGTGGGATCTTCCCAGACCAGGGCTCGAACCCGTGTCCCCTGCACTGGCAGGCAAATTCTTAACAACTGTGCCACCAGGGAAGCCCCTCAGAGTCTTCTTTAATTCCTCTTTTCCCTCACTCCACAAGTTAAGTCCATTAGTAAGTTTTCTCAGCTCTACCTCTTAAATATATGCAAATCAGTCCATGCTTCACTGCATCTACCAACTCCGTCCTAGTACAGGCCATCATCATTCTTCTCTTAGTCTGCTATGGTAGTTTCCTAACTGGTTTCTCAATGTGTGTTCTTGTAATACTAAAGTCGATTCTCCACAGCAGCCAGAGGAATATATTTTAAACCTAAATCAAATCACATGACTCCCTTTCAAACTTTCAATGACTTCCCACTGTACTTGGATTATAATCCAAGCACTATATCATGGCCTATGAAAGCTCTTATGGTAGCTGGTCTACAAAGATAATGACCATCATTCAAGAGGTAGACTCTTTTCTTTCTCCTTGAAATTAAGTCAGCCCTGTGACTTGCTCTGACTAATAAGAGGCAGTGGAAGTGACATTCTTGGACTTTCAAGGTCAGATCATAAGAGGTCTAGCAGCTTCGGCTTCTTTCCTGGTGGAAGCTAGTTGTCATGTATTAAGTCTGGCTACCCTAAGACTACCATCCTCTGAGGAAGCCCAAGCTTGGCATGTCATTAGATATAAGACATGTGGAGAAGCACCTGTACACCAGGGATATGAGAGCCTCAGGCAACTCAGCCAAGTCCAGTGACCAGATGAACACTGACAAGTATTTTCAGTTGACACTACACAGAGTAGAGAAATCACTGAGCCAAGGTCTGAACAAATTTCTGACCCACAAAATCCTGATGAAAAATAAATTGTTGTATTACGTCATTATGTTTAGAGTGGTTTGATGCACAGTTATAGGTAACAGAAACATCACCCATGATGCTTTTCCCCTGTACTTCTCTAGACGCATCTGACACTAAGTTCTCTGTATTTTAACCATGCTTACTCTCTTTTTCTTCTTCTGATGTGGAAACCTTGTTCCTTCCTCATGGCCCTTGAAGTCACTGTGCCCTTTGCCTAGAAGTCTCTTCCCTTAGTTTTGGGCACAGCTAACTTATCATTAAGGTCTCAGTTCAGTTGTTATCTTCTCAAGCAGGCCTTCCTTAGCCACATTATCTGAAGTAGGTTCATACCACCACTCTGCTCATTCTATTATACTTCTTTATTTTATTGCCTTAATATTACTTAACATTATCTAAAGTTATTTTGACTGTTTATTGATTTTTTAATTGTCAGACTTCTTTCATGAGGATAGAAATTCTGTCTATTTTATTCACTGCTATGAAATTAACACAGTGCACTGTTATGAAATTAACACAGTGAATAGTGCCTGATACATTGTAAGTGTTAAATAAAGGCAGATTGAGTGAATGAATAAAGGTGAAAGAGTGTTCTTACATTCCACTAGACCCAATGTAGTAACTATTGGTTACTGTAATGGATAGTTTCAATTTTCCTTACCTAAATTTTCTCTCTACCATTTTATCCTATTCTGTGCCACCAAGAAGCTAGCCTTTAGGTCTGGATCAACATGCTTCCTTTTCCTCTAGCTTTTGGTTGGTTTTGGCCACTGAGGGGCACCAACAGGAGATTAGAGGGGCCGAAGAGAAAGATGTCAGTGTATTTATTCTAATAGCTTCCTCTCAGAGAATTCACTGTCAGTTAGCTACATCCCTCTTTCAAAGATCACAACTCCCAGAAGGTGGCCTTCTCTTACAGTAGGCTAATCTCTCCAGGATCTGGTAATCTTTTCTTCCTCTTGTCAGCCAGGCCAAGGGACAGTAAAACTTCCTCACTGTTACCAGCCCTTCTATGCTTCACTATTTTTTGTTGGTTTGCCTTAATCCTGCCCACACCCTTTATATAGTCTTTTCATTTAAAATCTCTTCACTTATTTTGTGTACCATCATTCCCTGCCTAAACCCTAACAATTACTTTATAGATCTAAACAATAGTTCCTTCTTTTATGTAGCTGTTCTAGCTGATTCATAGTACTTTTAATGATTTTCATACATAAGCTATTACATATATTTTTATTTTAATCTACATACTTGTTAATCTATCCCTAGATAATTGAAAGATGGCTGTAGATATTTACCACTCTTCTTTTGAAGCTAGTTCCTTTGAGCAATGATGGGCCTATGAGTACATTATACACATTTACACACCCACATGTAACACACCTGTTTCTGCTTTCACAATTGCTTTTGCTGAGGCAAACTCATCATCTCACTTTGTGGACTCTGTTCTCACCACCTCCAAGCACTCTAGCCACGGAGACCCACTCCAGAACTGTTTAGCTATTCTTTTACTAGTATGACTCATATTGGCTCTGAAAGTAAAGTACACCGTCAAGGACAGAGGGTGAAACTAGGAGAGCTGAAGGTGATGGAATACATAAAGAGAAAACAGTAAACAATCCAGATTGGTACTTTCATCAGTGCACAGACCAAATACAGATTCAAGGAAGGATAATTTGTCCCTTTTAGCTATGTATGCTACCAACTTAATGAGAACACATGTTGGTAAAAATGTTAGTAGCTTTGAATAGACATTGGCAAGATGGTGGCTTTTGTGAGTGTGGCTGCAGGGATGAGGCCATACAACTTAATTTGAATGCAAAAAGTAGTTTCCTAAAGTTAGATAAAAGTAAATGACAGTGTTAACTGGTAGTAGGATTTATCTTTCATTTAAAGTCAGATTTCTATGAAACATTCATGCATCCATAATCACAGAAGCATAAAGTTTTATAGCTTGGAGAATCCTCAAAGTCATTTGTTCAAATCCCTCATTTCATGATTAAGAAAGCAAGGTCTAGAATGACTGGTCAGAGATCAAAACTAGAGTTATAATTCCTTGCATCTCTCTTTTTCAGTCTCTGTTCTTTCCTTTTGATCAATTGTTTTCCAAATACGTCTTCCATGGTCCAGGATGTGGTGGGGTTGGGTAGAGTGGTAAGGTTGACAATTCACAAGGCCCAGGGAAAGAGGAAGGCCAGGGGATGGCACACCCTTCCCAGTCAATAAAAGCATCTCTGCTTTTTTTGCTTTATATATATTTTTGTATAAGATTTTGTCTGGAAAATTTTTCTTGTGTTAAAAAAAGATTTGAAAAGCATCATTCTATGCCATGCTATTAACTTAGCAAGAAACTAGCTGAAGAAATCTGCAAGAAAAATGGCATTGATTTGATTGAATCTGGTGGTGCACAGGTAAATGTTTAAAAACTTGCTCTCTGAGGAAAAAAACAGTCCTGATTTGTAGCATTTGCCGGTTTCCATCCCATCATGGCTTATTTCAAGCTACTAACATGATGTCAATGAGCTTGCAAAATTCCTAAAAATTTAACAGTCAACTTTTGCCAGACATTATGAGCTAGCTCCAGCACACCACTGATTGAATTCCTTCTGTGTGCAATACCCTCCTGTGATTCTTCTGTTTGCATTTAAATAATCAACTAATAGAGAGTTTTGTTATTGAGTGAATAAATAAAAGGTAAGTAATCAGTCTACAGGCCTTGGGAAATATTATTCTCCATCATTGAGTTTTAGTGAATTATTTCTTTCTTTATTTATTTGTTGGTCTGGGGTTTTGGGAGATGGGATTTGGTCACAGGTAAACACATGTGATCTCTTAGATGAAAAGTAGCATATTAAAGGTGGAATGCTAATGAAATAGCTGTGGATGAAATCAATGACCATCCTGGGGGTGGATGAGAATGTTTACACACATATACATCTTTCTATGCACCAATAACATCTGCTTTTTCAAGCAGAGAGGTGCTATTTTAATCAAACCTGAGGAAATATCTCGGGGTGGATTGCACTTCTTCCTTCATCTCCCTAGGAAGCCATTTAGTTATAACCCATTATTCTCTTTGATTCCAGTGGGTGTTCCATGCTCAGACAGGCCCCCTTTTTTTTTAAACCCCAGTGACCTCCTTTCACATGTTTCTTATATAATTGTACTTCCTGTTGCCTCTGAAACACAGAGACAGATAGAAATTTCCACAGTAAAAGCAAAAAGTTTCATGGAATAAGAAAAGAAAAATCAAAGAAGGAATAATTGTCTAAATATTTATGCCAAGGTCTTTTCAATATATATGGCCTCTTTCTTCTTCCTTTTCTCTAGTCCAAAGTATGGGGAGAGGGGCAGGGTTGAAGCATGTCCCACACCATAATATCCACATTCTTACCTTAAAATGGGTGCATTATAACCCAATTGCATGTATCAAAGTTGTTTCAGCTAATGTTTCAACTCTTATCTTCTGTGCCACATTCTTAACTTCTGGCATTAAAAATCTCAGGGATAGAAAAGACATCTTCATTTTCTTTCATTTCTCACAATTTCTTCCAGATCATATAAAACACTTAACAATAATAAAATAGTAAGGGAACTATAGTGTTCACAGAGGTCTACCTGCCTCCTTTCAGTTTCTGTGTAGGTTGATGATGAAGAGGAAACAAGGGTAAGAAACTCCAAGCCAGTCTATAGATTTATTCTATCTTTTGAAGAATTTTAATGCTCAAACTGACTGAAAATGGATCTTTCAGTAAGAGGAGATTTCCTATGATGCATTTTTAACAGAGTGGAAAATCACTTTGATTGCTTTAAAACGTAGTCAAGCCATATGAAAAAATCTAAGCAGACATAGTTTCATAACCCAGTTTACGAGTTCTCTCTCACTACTTTATGATAAAGAGGTGGCAATTGCTCTAATATTGATTATGTTAGTTCACACCCAACCTACTGCCCTGACAAGTTTATAATAAATTCCAATTAGCCCATGCTCCCTTATCTTAATTACCAATAAATGCCTTCAGTTGGTGATGGTCCTTTGAGTCCTACAGCCATTGTCTAATCTTTGTCTATCTTTGATGAGCATAACAGACTTTACTTCTACTGGCAAAGATGTTTTTTTAAATTTCAAATCATGTTATCTAGTTTGACTCTGTTGTTCCTTTCCTTAAGAAAGTTGGCACTAGGATAAGAAAACAGGTAGCTAGCATCAGCAGTCAATTGGATTTTAGGCTGAAAAATAAACTATGACATTGCAGGGTTTTCCATTTTCAACTAATCAGAGACATATCTGCATTTACTTCATTTATAAGGTAAAAAAATATCCTCAATGTCTGATCTGAAATTTTATCCAGAGATCTGAGATTCAAGCTGTGCCCTTTCTGCTTCTTTTGTCACTGCTTGTAATAAAGATTCTGCAACCAAACTTAGCTGACAAGTTGGTTGATGATGCATGAACCACAACAGAAAACACTTTGGCTCTTCTTCAGTGATCTTGGTCTTGAATCCTTGAAAGGATCAAAAATCTGAGTCTATCAAAAAATTAATATATGATTCAAAGATGCTTATAGAGGCATGCAGAACATTCCTAGGCCACATGGGCTTTAGTGTGTCATATAAACCCCTATAAACTGGCGTGGCCTCCCTCCTATCCTGTTCTAGGTAGTAGAATTTCATTCCTAACACAACCTGGGGCTCTATGATACATAAAAGAAGCCTACAGGGTCTTGCCTCTATTTGAGAGGAATAAGTAAAAGAATACAAGAATGTTAACCTTTAGAGTATGTCTTCCACATGGCAGACATGATGCAAACAGATAGCTATTATTCAATTATCCAATTCAATCCTTAAATAAATCCTTATAGCATTGTTATCACCATTTTACAAATGAAGGAACTGAAGTTTCAACTCAATTTTATTCAAATCCAAATCCCATACTATACGATGCACCCACAATACTCACTTCACTGATTGAATTGAAAACATACTCAGTAGGTTGTGGAAAGTACCAAGTTGGGTAGGTTTGCCAATATCTTTCCAAACAAGAACAAAACTCAAATGAAAAATAGTCATTTAATACAGGAAATAGAGTAAAGTTCAATTAATTTTTTATAAAAAAATAGAAACCATATCTCTACAGGTGGCTGCTGACTTGATCGTTCTGAAGAACTTGACCAATTGATTCAGTTTGCTAGATTTCCACTGTACTGAAATATCCAACCGGTGGTTTTGTTGTCATTTACATTTACCCTGAGAGTCCAAACGAAATGAGCATGGTAAGAAATGAAGGGTTATTGACTAGATTCCAAGCAGCAGAGCTCAATCTAGTCATCCTAGTGGTTCGTAAGTCGAATGTAAGTGAATAAGTTAAAGACTGGCAGATGGGAACTTACAATTCTACAATAAGAAATAGGAAAAAAGAAAGACAAAAGATATGCTTGTGTTGTATTCTTATTTTGTGAGGTTCTTATAAAAATATTGCATTTAAACTTGAGTTTCACATGTTGAGAATTGGAGAGGCTACAGAGAAGAGTAACAGAAGTACTAGACTAAGGGAAAAAAACTGAGTTTAAAGAAACTGATTTTGCCATCCATTCCTATTAAATATTATATTGTACTTTTATATAAGGCTCAAGGCACTTAGAATTGACTCTTGAACAGTGTGGGGTTAGGGGGGTCTAGGGTGCCAAGCCCCCATGCAGTTAAAAATTCACATATAATTTTTGACTCCCTTAAAATTTAACTAATAATAACCTACTGTTGACTGGAAGCCTTACCTATAACAAAAACAATCAATTAACACATATTTTGTATGTTATATGTTTATCTACATATATTTTATGCATTCATGACATACCTTTTTCTTAATTTTTTTCAATATTTCTAGGCTTTGTGGTTTGTCTGAGAATTTTTTTCAAATTGTCAAAAATCTCCAGAAAATCTTCCTATATATTTAATGAAAAAAATTCTTATATAACTGGACTTGTGCAGTTTAAACCTTTGTTGTCCAAGAGTTAACTTTACTTAGAAATATCTAATACTACAAAATTGACAATAAGAAAATATGAATGTTAAAAAAACAAAGTTGCAAAAAAAGGTCAAAATCACTAGGTACTATGATAGGTCATTTACCTGTGTTAGTTTATTTAATACTCACATTTAATCTGTAGGCTTTCCCCTTTTTAAAAATGAAGAAATTAAGTCCTAGAGAAGGTAAATGATTTTCCCCAAGTTACACATCTAAAAATGTAGCAGAATAGGGAGTCAGACCCTGAATTCCTTAAATGCAGAGGCAAGGAGGGAAGTGACTTGTAGAAAATGAGGTAAGAGAAACTAGTAGGAATCAGACCACAAGTGTTTTATATATGGAATTTTTAATTGAAGTATAGTTGATTTACAATGTATAACTGAATCACTTTTCTGTACACCCAAAACTAACACAACATTGTATATATGGAATTTTGATTGCATCTAAATGAAACATAACTGGAGAGTTTTAAGATGGGAGGAGAATGTTTGAATTCATTTCAGAAAGGTCACTTTGGTAGTATTTTGAAGGAGTAAAGATGTATAGAGGCATGACTAGAGGAGAAGTGCTCTAGTATAGTAAAAATTTATAAGGACCTGATCTAAGGCAGTGTCAGTAGGAATGGAAAATAGATTAGGGACTAGACCAAAGAGTTATTTTAGAAATAAGAATTAATACATTTTGATGACTGCTTAGATGTGGGTGGTGAAAGAGAGGGAGAAGTCCATGAAGACTTCCAGCTTCTAACTTGAGTTGCCATTAGGGTACTTCCATAATACATAGAGATTAATAAAAGAAAAAGAAAAGTTTGTATAGGGAGATACTGAGTTGGCATTCAGACATGTTAAGTTTAACTTGAGACTAGAAAATCCAGATGAAGATTTCTAGTAGGTTATTGGATATATAAGTTTGAAGCTCGAGAGAGATATTGAATCGTTATATGAATTTGAAGTCAAGGATGTTTAGACAGTAATCAAAATTGTAGAAGAGGATGACATTGCTCAAGGAAAGTATGTGGAGTGAAAAGATGACTGACAACAAGATCCTGCAGGACACTAATATTTAAATGACATGTGAGGGGAGAGAACACTGATGTAGCATCTTCTCTGTGACAAGTACTTTGCTAGGTGCTTTACATATACCATCGATGAACTAGAGTGGGAAAAAATGTTGAGCAGAAACCCTGGAAGACAGATCTCGAAGAAGGAGGAAGTTGTCAACAAAGTCAAATGTCAAAGATGAATTAAGAAAAATATCCAATAGATTCAGCAGTCAGGAGACTATTGGTAGCCATTTTAGTGTAGTAGTATGGAAGGAAGTGAGAAAGAGTTAGGAGCAAAAGTGTAAGCAGTTATTGGAGATAACTTTTGTATTTTCAGGAAGCTTGGCAATAATAAGGCAATGCCTAGAGGAGATAGCAGGGTCCAATATGGTAGCCCTTATATTATAAGAAATGTGAAAATGTTGGCACATAAATTCCTCTTTTTTTTGTTGTACCACTGGTCACATAAGGACACCATTGTTACTCTCTTGGGCCCCCTCTGAACTATTGACTTTAACAATTTGATCAGCTTCCAGCCAATGACCATGAGTTAATGTATTCTCCTCAGTTTGGCCTTTCTTGATGGTCCCTATTTATTCATATTTATTTTTTTATTTGAGTTAATGGCCTCTGGTTCCTATAATTTGTCTGTATTGAGTCCATTTTGTATCATTATACACAGGACTGGAAATCCAGGTATTGGTTGCACTTTGAACAATCCAAATACTTCAGCATTTCCTTTCCTGCTCCATGAAAGATTTCACAATTACCTGTCACTGCTAAATAGCACCACTTGACCCAGTTTGCTAAACCCATATTATAAACCAAGGAAAAAATATCGGTTAGAATAATTATTTTGTTAGTTGTGTTTAGAGGTGTGATTTATGCTAAAACATCATTTAGATTTAGAGCACCCCATTTTCTCCCAGCATCATTTCTTTAGATCTTCCCTCCCGTTATTCCTTGATCCTTCACAACTACTGGTAATTTGATGACAAATTTAATGCATTTCACAAGTTGTCTTTTTGCTGTCTTCTTTTTACTTTCCTTTCCTAAGTGCTAGAGTCACCAAAGAAGATGGAAAGCCAATGTTTTTGCACGATTATTTTTCTTTTGTCATACTATTATGTAAATAGCTTTCTCCCCTTGAAATTCTAATATGCTGACTTATTCTAGATGGACTGATCTACCTAAAACTTAGATTCCTACCCCCATCACCACCCCATAATGCTATTATCTGCATATCTGTGAGTCTAAGGGTAAGGTTTTGTAAAATAAAAATTAATGTGTGTTTTTCACATTTGACAATGATATTTATACTTATTAAAGCTTTGCTTTCAACTTTTAATTAGTCTTTATAATAATAATTGCTATTTTTCTGTTGCATACTCTAACAATTGCTAGCTTTAGAGAAATAAAGAAATTTGTTAATTAACATTCAGACTGCTAATGAAAATGTGAAATTACTGAAGTTACAAATAGAACTAATGGTAATTATTTTCTATAATCTAATTCATATTTGTTGGTTTCCTAGAAGTAAACAAATTTGCTAGAGCAACCAGTTAAAATTGGAATGCTATAATTTAGGGGGTGGAGAAAGAAAAGCACTCTTGTCAGTTAGTTGACATATTACATTGTCCGTCATAAAGAACAGTTGTTTTTAGTCACTGCCTATAACACTTCAACATGAATTTTGAATTTCTAATTATCTCAGTAGTTGTTACCAACACACTATAATTTTTTATTTTGTTTTAAAGTGTATGTTGTTTATACCATTTAGAATGGAGTGTAAGGTCCACAAATTAAACTACTGGCAGGATGTTGCTGTTACAAAAATGTCAGAAACCACTGCACTAAAGCTTGGTGTGCACAAATTTCTGTTGTGAAACCTTACATAATTCTCTCAGTGGTGGTCCAAATCCAAATCAGATCACATCACAGAAGAGTCATTTTGTATACTCTGTGCTAGTTTCAAGCTACCCACATTATTTCATCAGCCAACAAGTGAATGAAAGTTAAAATATATATATATGTTTATAAAATGAACAATATCAGCACGGTGATGTGATTGGTTAATTGTATTTCAAAACCACGTGTATAAATCTTTAAGACCACATGACTAGAAATTGGTTAGCCACATTACCATTCCTCATTTTTAAACAGCTATAAAATTCCTTAGCAGGTCTCCCCTCACTATCTGCTCTTTATTCCTCTGCTGGGGGAATTTTGCTTAGAGAAAAACAGGAAATCCATCATTTCAGGGGGTGAGAAAGGAAACATTTTCTTCTGTTCAGAGCAAGATTGTCATTCTTTTGCACTTGGCTCAAATCAGGAAGAAAATACACACTCACAAGCAAGCTTTTAACTGAAAGGTTAGCTTTTCTGCAAACTCTGAATTCTACCCGAATCACAGGAAGTTCAAACAGTCTATAGGCACAGACTTCAGAGATCTGGATAAAGTTACAAGACTATTAAAAAATGCTATGGGCTTTAGATTTTGACAGAGTTCAAAAGCTGATACTTTCATTTGAAAGTGTAATTTTCAAAGGAGAAAAGGAATGGTTAAAAGAAAGTAAACAATTTTACTTCACTGGTTTTACTGAAAAGTGTTGGCTATATTTAAGAAGACTAAGTATCTGTGACTTTGCAAAAACATTGTTTTAAATGGTGTGTGATTAGGTGGCTACAAAAAAAAAAAAAAAAAAGAAAGAAAGAAAGGCAACTAGAACAGTGTATATTCCAGCCAGTATCTTATATTAACATATTTGAACATCAGCTGTGAGAGGATGGCCAAGCAATTTCTTTCTATGTGAGCTGCCTCTTCAACATCGGCATTAGTATCTGATTAAAGCTTGGTGAAAAGTCACTGAGTTATTCCGCTTTTGTTCTTTAACTGAAGGGCCAGAGGGTAGAAAGTTTTGATGAAGCTGTGGACCTAGAAAAGAGTTCCTATCAATTTCTACTTCTCCCAAGTTGTCCGGTCAGGTACAATTTTGTACTTTATCATTCTTCAATTACGGTTGTTTCCTCAGGATGAAGGACGTGACTTTTATGTCTCTATGTAACCTGAATAAATCACAGGGCCCTACGTGACCCAAAATGTGAATGGAGTTGCATCTAAAAGAATGATAAATTTTGGAAGGCTCAGGCTGGCCCGGAAAATTTACACATCCCTCTGCACAGAAAGCTTAACAGAAACTTGATACAAATACCCTCTGGTTGTTGAAAATTCACGAGAGCAGCACTGCCAAGCTCCTTCCCCAGAAACTACACTCAGCATGTCAGCATCAAGCCTCCATAGCTTTGAACTCTTTCTGTGAGCATCTGTGCTTTATCTCAGTTATTTTGGCATCCATTAGCAAGATGTGTCCTAAGGTAATTACTTCTTTGCTTTATGCCATTTTGGCTTGTGAAAAGTTTCATAAGAACACTGTACTTTTGGAGAGCAGGGGAAACCTGTATGTACATATTCCTCTATCCTCGGTTCCTTGGCATAACTGCTGAAAATCTTCCCTGCTCTCTCTCATCTACTCAGTTCTTTCATTACCATGATGCTCCCTCTGTTCACTTCCTCCTTCCCTGCCCTGTGGCACACTACCTAGCCTTCTGAACAAAAGTTGTCTCTAGTAGATCTCTCCCCATCCACAGGCCACTCTAGAAGGGCTAGTAATCCAACAGCTTTATTCCCTCCCCTTGGCAAGTGTGGTTCTTTCCTTACCCTGACTACTCTCTTGCAATAAATTGTCATGAAAACTCTCATTACATTTGAAACCCCCAATAGTACCTAGCACATCCCTAAGGTCATTTTAGATGTTTTAAAACTCTTTGCTAGTTGAAAAATGTGCAGATTTTACTAGTTTCTTATTCAGGAACTACTTCTTTCTGCTCCACATTTTTGTCATGCCATATTAGCAAGAAACTGAACTATCAGTGTACTTTCTGATCTATGAGAAATGTTAAAACAAACTCACATCTTAAGGTACCTAAAATATGATCCATGAGATCAACACTGCAGGGATGTTAAAAGACTACAGAAATATTGTTCTGTATATCAAACTGACAATGGTACCATCCATGGTAACCTGTGCCACAGCCTCTGTCTGAGAATCATGTCCCTCCTCTGATATCCCTGGGCTAAGAGGACATTCACAAATGAAAAAAAAAAAAAAAAAAAAAAAAAGAATGCAGAATTCACATACAGACCTATTTCTATGATGAAAAAAATACTATTGGATCAATTATTGATCTTCCACATCAAAAGAAAGTACCAGTGACATAAAGAAACCAAAAATCATTCTTAGAAAAATTGAGGTAATCTGATATTTTTTGGTTGCACATTTGCCTTGAATCACATTTGGCATAGTTCAACAATGCAAGGGTTTGTATTCATTGAACACACTGCAAATGAGTGGCAAAAGACAGAATAGAAACAGTTTCAGTGTATGCTTAGAAAAAAATCATAAAGCCATGCTAAGTGGGTCCAGTACAAATCCAGCTGTTCTTTCTCTGCTAGTGAGCAACTGTTTCATTCCTTTTTTTTTTTTTTTTTTACCAATTTCCTATTGTGCTTCTTATAGTAATTTCTCCAGGTTTTTCCCACACCAAGCAACTCTCAACACCAGCTTGGTGTCCTACAACTTGACTCAATTCTGACACTATCTACATGAAGATATCATCACATCCTAGAGGTTAAGGGTTCAGTCACACAAGACTGCCCCCCTCTTCCTTCAGATGCCAATCGCAAGCTCAGGTTTTCACTTGTGCTTCTGACCAACTGGCTATACTTCAGAGGTTCGATGACTCCTTCCTTGGGTTTGTTTAATTCTCTAGAGAGGCTCACAGAACTCGGAGAAACAGTTTACTTACTAGATTATTACCAGTTTATTATAAAAGGATATAACAGCCCAGTGGAAGAAATGGATAGGGCTAGGCATGAGGAAAGGGCACAGAGCTTCCATGCCCTCTCTGAGCTGTGCCACTCTCCCCAGACCTCCATGTGTTCACCAACCCAGAGGTTCTCTGAACCCCATACTTTTGGGGTTTTATGGAGGCTTCATTGGATAGGTATTATAGGTTAATCATTCGTCCTCCAGCCCCTTTCCCCTACCTGGAGGTCAAGGGTTGGGACTGAAAGTTCTAACCCTCTAATCAGTTGGGTGGTTCTCCTGGCAACCAGCCCCCATCCTTAGGTGATTTCCAAATGTCATCTCATTAACATAATGAGAGACATCTTTTTGGCCCTCATCATTCAGGAAATTCCAAGTGTTTTAAGAGCTCCCTGCCAGAAACAGGGATGAAGACCACATATATAATTTTTATTATAAATCACAATATCACACAGGCCTTCTCCCTATTCCCAAGACCACAGTTCATGTTTGGTCTTCAAAACACACCTATGAGAAATCTCACTTTATATTTTCCTGAGAAGATTGAGGGGCATCAACTTCTGTGTCTTTTCTCCTCTCCACATCAAAGTATCTATCACCACATTTTCACTACCATTGTATAACCTCAAGAAAGATATCCTCTTCTCCTTTGGTTCATCACCCTACCTTTGTTCTTGATTCCATTTTGACCCATTTCCCCTAAAACTTTGCTCCATCCTTTATACCAGGTGTCATTAACTCAAAGTTTGATATTAGCCTACAGACTTGATTTTTGGTCTGCGTAGAGTTTTGTTTTGGTTTGGTTTTTTAATGCTTTTAGACAAGACACACAGTCTTTTTGTAAAATTTTGTTTTTATTGAAGTGTAGTTGATTTACAATGTTGTGCTAATTTCTGCTGTACAGCAAAGTGACTGTTATACACATATATACATTTTTAAAATATTTTTCTCCATTATGGTTTATCCCAGCATACTGAATATGGTTCCCTGTGCTTTCCAGGGCACACACGCTTGACTTTGTCTCTACTCCCACTCTTTCCTACTGAATTACATTCACTAGCTTCAGTTATTTAACCACCTAACCAGACCATAAAGGCATTTGAGCTGCTGACCCCTGCCTTACATCTTCAGGTCTTTTCACTGGCTCCTTTGCTTCTGTTTACATTCTCAGATTCTTCATATCCTAAAAACACAAAATATCTCTTCTCTGGACCTTGCCATCCCCTGAAGGTACTATCTGATTCCCATGTTTCTTTGTACCACTCTATGTCATCACTTTGGCATCCTATGCTATTTCCCATTCACCCTGCTTCTGAGTAAAGAAAATACACACACACACACACACACACACACACACACACACACACACACACACACATATCAAGATTTGGATTCTAAAAGTGAAAGTATGTAATACATATTAATGAATTACGGACCCAGCTCTTTTACTTTACCAACTTTGAATAATAATTTAACACCTGAGATTCAGCTTGTTATGAGGATTAATGTCTTTCCTGCATACTGCACAGGGTTGTTTTAACACAGTAAAGGAATAATAATAGATTCTATTATTTATTGTCTGTGGTGTGCCAGGTTCTGTGTTGAGTGATTTACATATATTATGCCATTTACTTTTTGCAATAACCAAATGAAGAATATGCCATTATCACCACCACTTTGAAAAATGAAAGTGAAACTTAGGAGTTAAAGTAACTGGCCCAATCTTACACAATGAGAAAGCAGAAGAGCCACAAAAAAATACATAACTCACAGGAAAATATTTGGATATTTCTTTTAAGCCCTGGGTATGAGCAAATTGTTTTAACTATATTAGTCCAGTGTAGAAAGAATTTAACATAGCTATTAGCACCTTGTGTCCCTTAATGTCATTTAGCTCTATCTAGATGTAGACCCTTACAGTACTTTTCTCAGTATTCTGGAACCACGTAGAACTTCTTTTTTAGTGCTGTATCTATGTCCCTCCTCCTTCACATTGGCCTTACCACTTCTAAGGATAGACAAACATGAAAGAGGACATCTGTTTTATCCCTGAGTACAGCCTCTTGCAGGTCCAATGAATGAATTACCACCTGAGAACAGTGCTCTTGTAATTTAACCACAGAGACATAAATTTCAATTTCTCCTTGTTTCTCTTTCACTAAATTCTAAGAATTACAACAGATAGGAAAATTGCAGTTATCTGACAATTCTGAATACCTTAATTGTAAACTCCAGCCAGGACATGAAACTTACCAATGAAACTGCTCTGCTCATATAAAGCTGTATTAACTAAAAAGGTCAACTTTGTTTTGCTATCTTTTAATTTTTTTAAATACCTATACTGACTCTCACACAAAGAAGCACAAAAGACTTCCAACAGGAAATGAAATGGGTCACCCAAACATCTAAGTCCTTCAGGTATTCTCACTGGATGAAATATCAAGATTGGCAAGGCAGGTGTAAAACATAAGCAAAGTGGCTTGATATCAAGAATGATGGGAAGACCTTCTGCTCCTCTCCCTAAATCTACTTCCATATTGTTGCCTGGGTTAGAAATGCCTATAAGCCAAGATAAACATTTTCATTCTACATTAAGACCCAAGGCTGAAAAAGTAAAATATCTCAAGAGAGACAACACATAAACTTACCTTTTTCACACTGATGTAAAAATGACTGATATCAGATCTTTCCCTGAAAGCAGACTTTTAAAGGAGATGGAAAGTTTTGAGAACTGCTTTTATCTCAGCCTTCTTATTTCCCAAAATGATGGATATCTTCACTTGCATTCCTAGATTAGTCAAACTTAGTGATTGGCTACTTTAACAAGCCTCTGAAAGCTCCAAACATGAGGCAAAATGTTTGTTCCGTATCAAGATACTTCTTGCTGCTGTTACCTTATATAAACTGTTCAAGTTCTTGGTCTTAATCCTGACCCTTTGTAGCAGAAGCTGTTGGTCTGTTTCTGACTCTGTGATGCCCAATTTCTTTGCCTAAGTTCTAAATTTACTATTATTCACTGTGCTCCTTAATATCTGTGTGATTTTTCCAGCCTTGTTTGACCACCTGATTGCCTAGTTTTCATCCCAGATCTGCTCTTTTTGAATGAATCCTCTCTCTGGACCTATTTCAGACTCCTTGTTCCAGACAGACCATGAGCCTGATGGCAGTGCCTATCCCCGAATCTATTTCTCCATTTTGCATCAGATATCCAACAAAAGCTTGACTTTTCTACTCTGTATGAAGTAATAATAGGCCCACGATAGAGCAGAGAGGTGTCTACAAATCTGAGCATCTCTTGTCTTACTTTAAAAAAAGAGAATAATGCTGATAGAAGAAGCAGTGAAGCAGTACCAGGCAGCAGTTAGGCATGAGAACTCTTGAGTCAATCTGCTTTCAAATTATAGGTTCTCTCTTTACTAGTTTTATGATATTAGGTAGAATATGAGACCAGTGTGAAAGAGTAAGGAGATGGACACATGACCAGAAAAGAAGTTCTACATGGTTCCAGAATGCTGGGCAATGTACTATAATAATTTATATCCAGATAGAAGTAAATGTCTTTAAGGAACAGAAGGTACTTGTAGCTATGTTAATTTCTTTCACACTGGGTTAATATAGCTACAAAATTCAACATGTACTCATACCCAGGGCTTAAAATAAATACACAAATCTACTCAGTCTTAGCTTTTTCATGTGTAAAATGATGATAACAATACCATCTACCTCAAAAAGCTGTTGTGAACATTAAATGGCATATTTAGGTGAAATATGTAAGTGCTCGAAAAATGCAGTCTGGCGACAACAGGGTTAATCTCTTTGGTTTTGGCTGAGAAGAAAAATAAATCACAATCCTAAGTGATTACCAAGAAGGTCTGAGGTTGCTTCCAGCTTGTTCAGCACATGAGTATGTTTAAATTGCGATTGAGGGTACCAAATATTGAGGGTGCTCACTATTGAGGTCAAGACCTCAATGGTTGATTTAAGCAAGATCATTTGCATCTCTTTGTGTTTTACAGTTTGTTGAGCTGTGTTTGCCTAGTTGTTCAAGATTTTATTTTCTCTTCATTCCCACTTTCACTTTAAAGGATTTTGTCCAATATATGGCTTTACTCCAAAGGCATAGTAATGTGTGCCTCTTACTGTACCATTTTCCCAGGGTAAAAAATATTTGGTTTTGTTTTTTTTAAGATTGCTTGGAGGTAAGGTCAAATATCTTGAATAATATTTGTTATGCAAGGGAATTCAATAAGATGTATATTTTGCTTTCAGGGAACAGATAAGTCAGGTTTCAAAGACCTCCATAAACCCACATATTTTGGCTGTTGAATTACACTCTAAATAATGATACTAGCAGGGGTGCAGTGGAGAAGAACACTCTTCTTATGCCATCTAACTTTATAAAAACAAACGAAAATCAGCAGGCTTTCTGGGCCAATGACATTATCTTTCATCTGGGCAGCCTGACACACATGTATCTCCACAAACAGATTGTCCACCTGGGGAGTGTGAGTACAGACACAGCTAATGAGTACACTGAAGGGATTCTCACCAGAGATTGACCTGTGGGGAGGAACAGTCATCTTACCTAATACTGTAGGCACTAAAGAAGAAAACAAAATAAAGCAACCAACGACAACGACAAAAACTCAGGAGGGAGCAAGCTCAGTGTGGTAAAAGGCAAGCCATCCACTGATTCAGAGTATTGAATCTTTGCCCCACGCCCAGATACAGCCTCCAACAATAAAAAAGTCACACTTTGGATGAATAATATATTGGGGGTTATCAACTTCTAACAAAGCAGCCAATACAAATGGAAAACACAGAGATACACAATTAGAGATGGGATGTCTCGAATTGAGCTAACTATAGTGACTGTCAGTGACAAGTCTTTAAAGCAACTGTAGGTTTTAGGCAAAGGACACAAGGAGATATCATCAGTAGGGGAGGCAACACAGACTTTGTAATGTTCTTATGAGCAACAACACATTGCAGGAAGAAATGATGTCAGCAATATCATCTTTGAACGTAAAGGACAGTGAGATACCTAATAGCTGTTGCCCATTTTTAAACCATTCCAATCTCAAAGAAATGTACTTGGGAAGAATTTGGAAAATAAACCTTCCCCAAACCATACTACAAAGAGGCAAATACCATTAGAAACATATTGACTGCTTGGGGCTTGCAACCACCTCTTAGAAACAGTAAAAAGCCCTGGAATCACAAACATTGATATCAATGAACTTTTGATCTCAAAATATTATGGGGAAGCTCAGCAGCTACTTTCAAATTTTATTTCCCTTCTTCTGTAACTGAACAGAAAAAAATATAATTTTTGGAATATTAAAAGGCCCTAGTACAGATTGTAGCATTAGAATTTGCCAAATTTCTATTTTTAAAATGAACGTGTCCTTATACAAGAGACCATAAAAAGAGGAGGTCTGAAATTAATATGGGTTTTTAAAATTATGGTTAAAAAACACATAACATGAGATTTACCCTCTAAACAAACAGTTAAGTGTATAGTACAATATTGTTAGCTATAAGCACAGTGATATACAACAGATCTCCAGAACTTTTTCATCTCGCTTAACTGAAATCCCTCCCCTCAAGCAACACCATTTGCTTTCTATTTCTATGAGACTGACTACTATAGATACCTCTTATAAGTGGTATCATACAGTACTTGTCCTTCTGTGACTGGCTTATTTCACTTAACATACTGTCCTCAAGATTCATCCATGTTGTCACATATGACAGAATTTCTTTCTTTTAATGTGGATTTTTTTTTTACTCTCCTGAAACACAATACCTCTGAAATATTTAGATTCTGCAAATAAATTTACTTGTAGTCTGAGCACTTCTCATTCAACACCTGTAAGAACTAAGCATGTTTTTGTCCAAGATATTAAATTTTATCATTTTCTATTCAAAGTTAAAATAGCAGTCACCCCTCACTAAAGAGATTAAGGTGAATTGACACTTTTGTAAGCTCTTTAATAATGAAGAGACCAACAGAGTGTATACTTGCTCATAGGGATTTAATGAGTGCAGTAATCTGGCAATTAAGAGAATAGACAGTTTTTATAGAATCACTCTGTTTTTCACTTGATAATGAAAATATATGTGACTATTTGGATTTTCAGAAAACAATTACAAAGATCCCAGAAAAAAAATATGCAGTAGATTAAAGAATATATTGAAAAAAAGAGAGACAGGAAAAGTAGATTAAATAGGTAAGAATGATATGAAATGTATGCTGCAGCTAACATTTCCAGATGTCATCAATTTTCTATTCATGCTTTTTCCATACTTCCAATGCCAACATCTTAATGAGACTAGGGATTCTGAAAGAAGGGAGCAACTTTGTGATCATTGTACTACAATGTTATGATTCACTGTAGAATATGTTTTACTATTGTAACATTACTATTATCTAAATAATTACCACAATTTGGGCTTAATCTACAATCCAATTAATTAAATATTTATTGAAAATCTTCAGTGTACAGAACACAGTATCAGGCACTATGGAGAGGCTAAAAATGATTGAAGAGACAGTTTCTACTCTTAATAGTTTATGGTCTAGACATACAACATATTTTTATTCTGTGGCTTGAGAGTAATTAATAAATGCATTAACAGGTATAAAATTATACTGAAATGCCTGACTTTCAGCAGTTGATATATTCTGGAAAATGTATACATAAATTAAATTTCCTCAAATTAAATTACTTTTAGAAGAAAACCAGAGACTTAATTAAAGCAATACTATTTTGAAAAGTTTGATAAAGTAAAGTTACTCCTTGATTTGTCTTGTGCATTAATCCATATTTTCACAAATTGGTCTTGCTTCAAGTGAGGTACAAGTATACATTAAAAATCGAAACCTAAGTGCTGAGTGGGCACAAAGACACTTGTCAGAAGTAGGATTACTCCAAGAAGATTTTTAAAATATAGGATTCTTTGTTCAGGTCATAAACAAGTTTGTGAGGGTAGAATGGTTAAAAGGCATGCTGTAGAATAACATTAGAAATTAGAGGATCATACAACTGTGACCCCAGACAGAATTTGGTCTACAGAGATCAGTAGGCCTGTGGTTGGGGAAAGGGGAGAGTGGGACAAACTGATCCCTAGTTGTGAGTGTGACTGATCTTCTGGTCTACAAGAGGCCGGGAAGAAGTTGAAATAGTAGGTGAGTCTTCCCCAGCTGTGAAGCCAGGAATGTGCAGTACTTACAGCCTACCTGCTTTAAAATCACTAGCCTCAAGAAATAAACAACACTTCACCATTCAAGACTTATGAGACTGCCATTATGTAGAGAACACCAACAAATGTGCCTCACCCTAATGAGCTAAAATTGGAAAACAGCAAATCCTAAGGACCTAGCACCAGGGAGATGAATATCACTCAGAACAAGGAGAACACATGCCCATCAAAAGAAAACCACTGGGTAATTTGCCAACTAAACAATTGAGTAGACACATTTAAGGAGAGGATAACATCTATTGAGACCCTAATTAGGAAACTAGAAATCAAAAGAACAAATACCTAAAAAAAAAAAAAAAACCTAAAACTCAAAGCCAATATATAAAGAGAAAGAAATTATGGGAAAAAGGTAAGAACCTCTGAAGGTAGATACAAGGTGATTTAATATACAAATAATAAGTGTTCCAGAAGGATATCAGGAATAGATGGAAATGTGGCAATAATCAAGCCAATAATACATAGAGGAAAATTTCCCTGAGCTGGAGAAATATCTAAGCTCACAGACTAAAAAGGCTCATAAAATTCTAGCCAGAATTGGTAATAGAAGACACACATATAAAATTACTGAACTTTGAGTATAAAGAGAAAAATCTAACAAGTTTCCATTCATTCAAGAAATATTTATTAAACATCTACTGTGTCAGTCACTGCTCCACGAATTGGAGAACAGTTCTTCCTTCATGGACTTGATATATTCAAATCCATTGTCCTCCTCTTTCTCTGTCACACCCTCAAGGAAAAGCCCTAAAACTGGACATTTACAGCTCCATCAGTTTCCTACAGTTACCCATACAGTTGAATGTGGCTGGAAAAAAAAGTAAGACCATGCTGACAAATTTCACTTAAAATTCATGACCACTAACCTTGAGTGGGTCCCTAATGCTTCCCAATAATTCTGCCACATTTTTTCCAATTTAGTTTACATCTCTCCCAGATGACTATTTCACACTTCCAATTTTTTCAAACTTCCAACCACCTTCCTTCCTTCCTTCACTCTCAGCTGATCACCTTCTTCCTCATTAATTAGGAAAATGTAAGCAATCAGAAGATAATTGCTCTTTATATTGTTATGTGATAATTACCTTGATGCAGTGGTGTCTACCAAGCACACTACCAGGAAAACTCTCCAAGAGATCACAGAACAGAAAAGCTCACATGAAAAAAAAATTAAGATTTTTTAATCATATGATCTATTAAATTGATTTAAAACAAAACAAGAAGCACAGGAAAAGAAATCTGGCATGTCAGCACACCTAGGATAGGATGTAAGTGATTGGATGAACCACACTAGCTGAATCCTTGGTTACATAATGTTCATATGTCCTGTCCCTCTGTTGCATCAACTTTCCCCATGATGGCATGGTTATGAGGACCAGAGATGAGGTTGGAGAAAAGGGAGGGAGGAGGCATGAACAGAAAGCATCTATGGCTTGCTTTACAAGAAAGATGCAGAAGTAATTGTGTTTGGCTTGGCCAATAGCTGTAGCTCACCAATTACCTTGCTGAACAACTATGGTTTTATCTTTGCTTCTTGGGCACAGCACATGTGGGGTCAGAGAGGAAGTATACTGAGCACTATCAGTGAATGGCTACTTTAGGGATGACATAGCTGTTAATCCAGATGGTGCATTATGGTACCTTATGATGTGATCTTTCCATTCTTTTCTACCAAAAAGTAACACTCTTGTTTGATCCATCATATATTCCATTTATTCTATCTTTAACATATCTATTTATCTTTAATTTATCTTACTAACATAGTGCCTATGTTTAACACATCTTAGAAATTCTATCTATATTTAACAAGCTATTTACTTACTCATAACTTATACTTACCATACCTCATGGAATTTGTTTGCATCCTGTAAGTTAATTGCTTCCTTATTATTTCATAATTAAAACTGTCAAAACTGTCAAGAGTATGAGATTCCACACAATATTCAAACTCAGTTAGTTTTCTGTAATTTGTTGTGGCAGAAGATGTGAGATTTCTGGTCAGTGATAAAGGAGAGTTTATTTCCACAACAATGGCAGTAGCCAGATATCATAATTTCCTTACACCAGTTTCTTGAGCTGCAGTTCCAGCAGGGCAATGCAACAAGAGCCAGGTGAAGCCTACACACATAGTGGATTGTATTAGGAGAGGAAACTCAAGTTTGGAGAACCAGAATCTTTTATAATGGGCTACAAGCAGACCTATCTTTGCTCCATAGGAAGACATTATCTTTATCGTACTGAAGAAGAAATAAATCTGTCCTTTTTTCTGGACAGAGAGCATTATCTCTATTTCAAGATTGTGTGCTATAAAACCAACCTTGAAAAAAATGTATCTATTCTCAAAATAGGCAAAAACAAAAGAGACTCATGGAGAATTATCTCCCTCAAAACAATTTTTATGAGTTTTATTGATCCTGTTTGTTCTTTTCATCCTCTGTAGCAGAACTGAATAGTCTCAGCTAATGCATCAAAACACATATTATACCACCTACATCTACATCCTACATCTGTGCCTATATATTCTCCCTTTACTCCATAGGCTGAGGTGAACTATTCATGCTCTTATATAAGGCCAGCAACCCCATCCTCAATATTCGTTTATTTACCCAAGGGCTTTATTCCTCTCCTGAATCATAAATTATTTTCTGCACCTCTGGCTTCCCACCATCAGAATAACAAAACTACTGTATTTTTTCAATTAAAAAAACAACCTGTATTGACTTCACATTTTATTTTAGGTCATCCTTACATCAAAACTCTTCATAGAGCTATCTATACTTATCTCCAATTTATCTCTTCCCATTCTTTTTGTGTTGCATCTTCTTGATGTAGTGATCCCTTTATTATTATGAAATATCTCTTTTTGTCTCTAGTAATTTAACTTGTCTTAAAGTCTGATGTTAATATAACTACTCCAGCTCACGATGGTTATTGTTTTCAGAGTAAATCTTTTCACATTTTATTTGTTTCTTTGATTATAAAGTGTCTCTTGAAAGCAATATATCATTGAATATTGCTTTTTTTATATCCAGCCAGATAGTCTCTTTTGATTGGTGTGTTTAGTCCACTTACATTTAATATAATGATTGATATGGTGAAATTTACATGTGCCATTTGCCTTCTATGTGTTTCATGTTTATCTTTTGTTGTTGTTCCTCTATTTCTTTTTTATTGCTTTCTTGGGCAAATTTTTCTATGAAGGGACAAATAGTAAATGTTTTAGGCTTTGAGGATCATATGTTCTCTGTTGAAACTACTCAACTCTACCATTGTAATATGAAAACAGCCATAGATAATACATAAATCAATGAACATGGTTGTGTTTTAATAAAATTTTATTTATAATATGTGGCCCACAGGCCATAGCTTGCCAAACCTTATGTGAAATACTTTTTACTATGCCATTTTAAGTCCTCTGTAGTATGTATTTTAAAAAATATATATTTAAAGAAATTTTTAAAAATTTTAGTGGCTGCTGTAGGGATTACAACATACATCTTTAATTTATCTCAATCTATTTTAGGTAGATTTAACTTTAGGTTAATACTGACATAATTTTGGTAAAATATAGCCACTTTGCTCCCATATAGCTCTAACTCTTTTCATTCATTCCTGTAGATCCAGATTAGCATCAGGTGTCATTTTCTTTTACTCTGCAGGACTCCCCTCAGTATTTCTTATAGGGTAGATCTTTTAGTAATTAATTCTCTCAATTTATATTTCCATCTAGAAAGTCTTTATTTTACTTTCAATTTTGCAGAATAATTTCTCTGGGTATAGAATTCTTGTTTGATAGCTTTAATTTTTTTTTCAGTTCTTTGAATAATTTACTGCCTACTGGCTTCCATTGTTTCTGATGAGAAGTCTGCAATTTGTTGTTTCCCTATACAAGATAAGTTGTTTGCTCTTACTGCTTTCAAGGTTTTTTGAATGTCAGCAGTTTGTGATTTGTAGGTGTGGTTATTTTTGTGTTTATATATATAATATATATAATATATTTATATTACTTGAGGTTCATTGCCCTGTTTTTCTGTAATCATATGGCAAAATTTTGGCCATTATTTTATTAAATATTTTTTTTAGTCTTTTTCTTCTTATCTCTCCTTCTAGGATTCTTTGTCTTTTTTTTTTTTTTTTTATGTGGTACGTGGGCCTCTCACTGTTGTGGCCTCTTCTGTTGCGGAGCACAGGCTCCAGACGCACAGGCTCAGTGGTCATGGCTCATGGGCCCAGCCGCACCACGGCATGTGGGATCCTCCTGGACCGGGGCACGAACCCGTGTCCCCTGCATTGGCAGGCGGACTCTCAACCACTGCGCCACCAGGGAAGCCCCTAGGATTCTTATTATGCACAATTTGGGATACGTTGTCCTACAGGTGTCTGAATTCTTCCATGTTTTTCCTATATTTTTCACTCTGTGTTTCAGATTTCTTTTGCATTATGGATGCTTCATATTGAGTTCTAGAAGATACATTTAATTTTTTTTCATAGTTTCTACTTCTCTGTTAAGATTTCTATGTTGAACCATTTTTCTTCAAAATTTTTGTTAATGTTTTGGACTTTTTAAAATTTATTTTATTGAAGTATTGTTGATTTACAATGTGTTAATTTCTGCTGTACAGCAAAGTGATTCAGTTATACAAATATATACTTTTTTATATTCTTTTCCATTATCACAGAATATTGAATATAGTTCCCTGTGCTATACAGTAGGACATTTTTGTTTATCCATTCTATATATAATAGTTTGCATCTGCTAATCCCAAACTCCTAATCCATCCCTTCCCCCATCACCCCTCACCCTTGGCAACCACAGGTTTGTTCTCTATGTCTGTGAGTCTGTTTTTGCTTCATAGATAGTTCATTTGTGTCCTCTTTTAGTTAATTTTTTGGACATATTTAAAGCAGCTGCTTCAAGGTCCTCAATTATTAAATACAACATCTGGGCCCACGCAGAGTCAGTTTCTATTGACTATTTTTTTTCCTGAGCATGGGTTGTACTTTGCTATTTCCTTGCACATCTAGTAATATTTTTGCAAAAATTGGGTATTTAAATAATATAGCAACTTAATATTCTTTTTTATTTTTCTCAGGGCTGTTTTTGTTTTAGTAACTACATGGACTTAAATTGTGGACTCTGTCTCCCTCACTGTAGCTACTGATGTTTTCAATTATTTTCCTTTTATATTTAGTCTAGCTTTCAACGCATCAACCCTTTATCTGCATAGCTTAGTGGTCAGCTAGTTTGGGTAAACATTTCATTTACACATTTTGAGCCTGAAAGGCATCCACCCAATGCCAACAAATCTGTGAGTGGGTTCATGAGTTCATTTAAATTTGCTGTCAATTATCAAATCTCCCTTGGCTTTCATTTGTGGCTGGGCTCTCTGGAGACTTCCTTACACATGTGTAATTTTCCTTTCAACCAGGGATGTGATTGAAACACATTTTCACTTCTCTTGATCTCTCATTTCTAGAATCTTCCCATTAAATTTCTGGCTGGCCCATTAATTATCCCAATTCTGTGGGTTTAGACCAAAGCTGTGGGTTCCTTTTATTTTTCCAAACCTAAGAAACCTATATTTGCCAGAAAAGCTATTGAGTTTTTACTCCCTCTCCCCCATAATTAAGTTCCCCTTTTTGGCAGCAAATTTTCTGGTTTTCATGAGTAGTCCCTGAATGTTAAGATACTATTATTCTTGCTGACCAAACAAATTGGTGGAGAAGTGGGGAGGAGATCTTCCCCAGGCAAGGAGACCATAAACTTATTTCTGCTTTTACTAAAAGCTCTTGCAGTTTTTCAAGAATACACACTTCTCAATTTCTTGTTAGACATTGCTCAATTTCCAGTGCCTTAAAATGTTTGTTTTTACTATATTTTCAGTCTTTTATTTTGCAGAGAGAAATCACCAACTTCTTCACACCTCCATAACCAGATGTCCCTCTAACATTCTCTTTGACAACTTTATTTAGATTTTGCCCTCAATACTCCATCAAAATTTGTCTAAGTCACCAATAGTCACCACATTGCTAAATCCAATTTTCAGTCCAAATCTTTCTTGACCCATAAGCAGTATTTGACATCATTAGTCACTTTCCCCTTCTTGAAACACTTTATTTGATCTCTTGAGCAACAGTCTTCTCTTTGAAAATTCACTTGCATCACTGGTTATTCCTTATCAGTCTTCTTGGTTTACTAATTCTAATCTTCATGACAGTTAAATATTGGGTGACCAGAGGGCTCAGTCCTCAGATTGCTTATCTTTTTGATCTACCATCACTGCCTGGATGGTCTCAGCATGTCTCATGGCTTTAATAGAACCTAGACATTGAAGATCTCCAAATTTTGTCAACTTTCTCTAACCAGGAAAAATGAGGAAAATAAAAAATATAAAACAATAATATAAAATATTTTTTTTTATTTGTTTGCGGTATGTGGGCTTCTCACTGCTGCAGCCTCTCCCGCTGTGGAGCACAGGCTCTGGACATGCAGGTTCAGCAGCCATGGCTCACAGGCCCAGCTTCTGCGTGGCATGTGGGATCTTCCCGGACCAGGACACGAACCTGTATCCCCTGCATTGGTAGGCTGACTCTCAACCACTGCACCACCAGGGAAGCCCTAAAATATATTTTTTTAAATAAAGATGATTGCAATAGAATCAAGTATATCAGTCACTATATTAAGTGTGAATAGAGTGACTTCTCCCCTTGAAAGACTCAAACTGGTGGATTGGAATGAATTAAAAAAACACATCTCACTAAGATGTTTCTACAGAAAACATTCTTAAAACAAAGTAATAATGAAAGGGTGAAAATAAAGGAATGGGCAAGAGGATGTCAGAAAAATGCTAAAATAACCAAGAGTAACATTATTAAAAAATTAAAAGTAGAATTTAACTTTAAAATCATCAAGTAAAGTAAAAAGCATAGTTAATATAAAAGGTGAAATTTACAAAAAAGATATATCAGTCATATAATTCTTTGCAATGAAAAATATAAATGTATTAAACAACACTTGCTATAAATTCAATAAGAAATTATTTTTAAAATATGACTATAGTAAGAGACATCAATATATCTCTTTCAGAGGTAGACATATTAAAAGGCCAAAAATAATTTAATTCTATATCATAATATTATAATGCCTTTCACTATATATAGCATATATAGAACTTCATCTCCCTCAAATAGAGAGCTTTTTTCCACATGTCCATTGAATATTTTTTAAAATCATGTATTTTCCCCAAAATACAAAATGTAAGTCCTTCAAAAGATACTATGTGCAAGCCACATTTTCTGTCATAATCCAACAAATTAGAAACAAATTTTAAAACAAATTACAGGAAGCCCCTTCACTGGTGGAGATGGGTGGGGTGGCAGGGGAGAAGCTTCAGAGCCACAGAAGAGAGCATAGCAACAGGGGTGCAGAGGGCTAAGTGGAGAGATTCCCACACAGAGGATCAGTGCCGACCAGCATTCACGAGCCTGAGATGTTGATCTGCTCACCCGGTGGGGCAGGTGAGGCCTGGGAGCTGAGGCTCTGGCTTTGGAGGGCAGAGCCCAGGGAGAGGACTGGGGTTGGCTGCGTGAACACAGCCTGAAGGGGGCTAGTGTGCCACTAGCAGGGAGGGAGTCCAGGAAAAAAGTCTGGAACTACTTAAGAGGCAAGAGACTGTTGTTTTGGTGTGCGTAAGGAGAGGGATTTAAGAGCACCACTTAAACGAGTTCCAGAGATGGGTGCAAGCCACGACTATCAGTGCAGACACCAGAGATGGGCATGAAACACTAAGGATGCAGCTGCAGCCACCAAAAAGCCTGTGTGCAAGCACAAGTCACTATCCACACCTCCCCTCCCAGGGGCCTGTGCAGCCCACCACTGCCAAGATCCCGTGATACAAGGACAACTTCTCTGGGAGAACACACAGTGTGCCACAAGCAGTTGCAACGTCACACCGGCCTCTGCCGCCACAAGCTCGCCCCGCATTCCATACCCTTCCCTCCCCCCAGCCTGAGTGAGCCATAGCCCCCCTAATTGGCTGCTCATTTAACCCCATTCTGTCTGAGCAAACAACAGATGCCCTAAGGCGACCTATACACAGAAGCAGGACCAAATCCAAAGCTGAACCCCAGGAGCTGTGCGATAAAAGAAGAGAAAGGGAAATTTCTCCCAGCAGCATCAGAGGCAGTGGATTAAATATCTCCACAATAAACTTGACATACCTTGCATCTCTGGAATACCTGAATAGATAATGAATCATCCCAAAATAGAGGCAGTGATCTTTGGGAGCAACTGTACACTTGGGGTTTGCTCTCTGCATCTAATTTGTTTCTGGTTTTATGTTTATCTTAGTTTAGTATTTAGAGCTTATTATCATTGGTAGATTTCTTTATTGAATTGGTTGCTCTCTTCTTTTTTTTGTATATATAGAGATTTTTTTTTTCCTTTTTAACTTTTTGTGAGTGTGTACATGTATGCTTCTTTGTGGGATTTTGTCTGTATAGCTTTGCTTTTACCATTTGCCCTAGAGTTATGTCTGTCCGTTTTCTCTTTTGTTTGTTCTTTAGTATAGTTTTACTGTGTGTTATCATCGGTGGATTTTTTTAATACTTTTCAATTTTTTTATTTTTAATAATTTTTAGTCTAATTATTTTATTTTATCTTTTTCTTTCTTTCTTTCTTTCTTTTTCCCTTTTCTTCTGAGTTATGTGGCTAACAGGGTCTTCGTGCCCTGGCCAGATGTCAGACCTGTGCCTCTGAGGTGGGAGAACCGAGTTGGTGACAGTGGTCTACTAGAGACCTCCTGGCTCCACATAATATCAAACAGCAAAAACTCCCTAAGAGATCTCCATCTCAACACTAAGACCCAGCTCCACTCAAAGACAAGTACACTACAGTGCTGGACACCCTATGCCAAACAACTAACAAGACTGGAACACAGAGCTTCGCTGGTGGCACAGTGGTTGAGAGTCTGCCTGCTGATGCAGGGGACGTGGGTTCGTGCCCCGGTCCGGGAAAATCCCACATGCCACGGAGCGGCTGGACCCGTGAGCCATGGCCACTGAACCTGCACTTCCAGAGCTTGTGCTCCACAGTGGAAGAGGCCACAGCAGTGGGAGGCCCACGTATCACAGGAAAAAAAAAAAAGACTGGAACACAAACTGACCCATTAACAGAGAGGCTGCCTAAAATCATAATAAGGTCCCAGACACTGAAAAACACACTACCGAATGTGGTTCTGCCTACCAGAAAGACAAGATCCAGCCTCATCCAACAGAACACAGGCACCAGTCCCCTCCACCAGGAGGGGCACAGCCAACTGAACCAAACTACCCACTAGGGGCAGACACCAAAAACAATGGGAACTACGAACCTGAAGCGTGCGAAAAGGAGACCACAAACACAGTAAGTTAAGCAAAATGAGAAGACAGGGAAACACACAGCAGATGAAAGGAGCAATGTAAAAGCCCACCAGAGCAAACAAATGAAGAGGAAATAGGCAGTCTACCTGAAAAAGAATTCAGAGTAATGATAGCAAAGATGATCCAAATTCTTGGAAATATAATGGAGAAAATACAAGAAACGTTTAACAGGAAGCTAGAAGAACTAAAGAGCAAACAAACAATGAGGAACAACAAAATATATGAAATTAAAAATTCTATAGAAGGAATCAATAGCAGAATAACTGAGGCAGAAGAACGGATAAGTGACCTGGAAAACACAATGGTGGAAATCACTACTGCAGAGAAGAATAAAGAAAAAAGAATGAAAAGATTGAAGACAGTCTCAGAGACCACTGGGACAACACTAAATGCACCAACATTCAAATTATTGGTGTCCCAGAACAAGAAGAAAAAAAGAAAGGACTGAGAAAATATTTCAAGAGATTACAGTTGAAAACTTCCTAACATGGGAAAGGAAAGACTCAATCAAGTCCAGGAAGCCCAGAGAGTCCCATACAAGATAAATCGAAGGAGAAACGTGCCAAGACAAATATTAATCAAACTATCAAAAATTAAATTCAAAGAAAAAATATTAAAAGCAGCGAGGGAAAAACAACAAATAACATACAAGGGAATCCCCATAAGGTTAACAGCTAACGTTTCACCAGAAACTCTGCAAAACAAAAGAGAGTGGCAAGACATATTTAAAGTGATGAAAGGGAAATATCTACAACCAAATTTATTCTACCCAGCAAGAATCTCATTGACATTCGATGGGGAAACTAAAAACCTTACAGACAAGCAAAAGCTAAGGGAATTAAGCACCACTAAATCAGCTTTACAAAAAACGTTAAAGGAACTTTTATAGGCAGGAAACACAACAGAAAGAAAAGAACTACAATAACAAACCCAAAACAATTAAGAAAATGGTAATAGGAACATACATATCAATAGCTACTTTAAATGTAAAAGTATAAAATTCTCCCACCAAAAGACATAGACTGGCTGAATGGATACAAAAACAAGACCGGTATATATGCTGTCTACAAGACACCCACTTCAGACCTAGGGACACATACACACTGATAGTGTGGGGATGGAAAAATTTATTCCATGCAAATGGAAATCAAAAGAAAGCTGGAGTAGCAATTCTCATATCAGAAAAAAGAGACTTTAAAACAAAGAATATAAAAACAGACAAAGAAGAAGACTACATAATGATCAAGGGATCAATCCAACAAGAATATATAACAATTGTAAATATTTAGGCACCCAACATAGGAGCACCACAATACATAAGGCAAACACTAACAGCCATAAAAGGGGAAATCAACAGTAACACATTCATAGTAGGGAACTTTAACACCCCACTTTCACCAATGGACAGGTCATCCAAAATGAAAATAAATAAGGAAACACAAGCTTTAAATGACACATTAAACAAGATGGACTTAATTGATATTTATAGGACATTCCATCTAAAAACAACAGAATAAACATTCTTCTCAAGTGCTCATGGAACATTCTCCAGGATAGATCATATCTTGGGTCACAAATCAAGCCCTGGTAAATTTCAGAAAATTGAAATCACATCAAGTATCTTTTCCGAACACAACACTATGAGACAAGATATCAATTACAGGAAAAAATCTGTAAAAATTTCAAATACATGGAGGGTAAAGACTAAACTAATATATAACCAAGAGATCACTGGAGAAATAAAACTGGAAATAAAAAAAATATCTAGAAAGAAATGACAATGAAAACATGATGACTGAAAACCTATGGGATGCAGCAAAAGCAGTTCTAAGAGGGAACTTTATAGCAATACAATCCTACCTCAAGAAACAAGAAACATCTCAAATAAACAACCTAACCTTGCACCTAAAGCAATTAGAGAAAGAAGAACAAAAAATCCCCAAAGTTAGCAGAAGGAAAGAAATCATAACGATCCGATTAGAAGTAAATGAAAAACAAATGCAGGAAATGACAGCAAAGATCAACAAACTAAAAGCTGTTTCTTTGAGAAGATAAACAAAATTGATAAATCATTAGCCAGATTCATCAAGAAAAAAAGGGAGAAGACTCAAATTAATACAGTTAGAAATGAAAAAGAAGTAATAACTGACACTGCAAAAATACAAAGGATCATGAGAGATTACTACAAGCAACTATATGCCTATAAATTGGACAACCTGGAAGAAATGGACAAATTCTTGGAAAAGCAGAACATTCTGAGACTGAACCAGGAATAAATAGAAAATATAAACAGACCAATTACAAGCACTGAAATTGAGACTGTGATTAAAAATCTTCCAACAAAGAAGAGCCCAGGACCAGAAGGCTTCACAGGTGGCTTTTACTAAATATTTAGAGAAGAGCTAACACCTACCCTTCTCAAACTCTTCAAAAATATAGCAGAGGGAGAAACACTCCCAAACTCATTCTACAAGGCCACCATCAACTTGATACAAAAACCAGACAAAGATATCACAAAGAAAGAAAACTACAGGGCAATATTATTGATGAACATAGATGCAAACCTCCTCAATAAATTACTAGCAAAGAGAATCCAACAGCACATTAAAAGAATCATACACAATGATCAAGTGGGGTTTATACCAGGAATGCAAGGATTCTACAATATGTGCAAATCAATCATTATGATAAACCATATTAATAAATTGAAGGAGAAAACTATATGATCATCTCAATAGAGGCAGAAAATCTTTCAGCAAAATTCAATGCCAATTTATGATAAAACTCTCCAGAGAATAGGCACAGAGGGAACTTACCTCAACATAATAAAGGACATACATGAGAAACCTATGGCCAACATCATTCTTGATTGTGAAAAAATAAAACAATTTCCTCTAAGATCAGGAACAAGACAAGGTTGCCCATTCTCATCACTATTATTCAACATAGTTTTGGAATTTTTATCCACAGCAATCAGAGAAGTAAAAGAAATAAAAGGTATCCAAATTGGAAAAGAAGTGAAACTGTCACTGTTTGCAGATGACAAGATACTATATACAGAGAATCCTAAAGATGTTACCAGAAAACTACTAGAGCTAATCAATGAATTTGGTAAAGTAGCAGGATACAAAATTAATGCACAGAAATCGCTTGCATTCCTATACACTAATGATGAAAAATCTGAAAGAGAAATTAAGAAAACACTCCCATATACCATTGCAACAAAAAGAATAAAATACCTAGGAATAAACCTACCTAAGGAGAAAAAATACCTGTATACAGAAAACTATAAGCCACTGCTGAAAGAAATTAAAGTTGATACAAACAGAAGGAGAGATATACCATGTTCTTGGATTGGAAGACTCAACATTGTGAAAATGACTATACTACCAAAGCAATCTACAGATTCAGTGCAATCTCTATCAAACTACCAATGGCATGTTTCACAGAAGTAGAACAAAAAAGTTCACAATTTGTATGGAAACACAAATACCCTGAATAGCAAAGCAATCTTGAGAAAGAAAAACAGAGCTGGAAGAATCAGGCTCCCTGACTTCAGACTATACTAAAAAGCTACAGTAATCAAGACAGTATTGTTCAGGCACAAAAAAACAGAAATATAGATCAATGGAACCAGATAGAAAGCCCAGAGATAAACCAAGGCAAATATGCTCACCTTATTTTTTTATAAAGGAGGGAAGAATATACAATGGAGAAAAGACAGCCTCTTTAATAAGTGGTTTGGGGAAAACTGGACAGCTACATGTAAGAGAATGAAATTAGAACACTCCCAAACACCATACACAAAAATAAACTCAAAATGGATTAAAGATGTAAATGGAAGGCCAGACACTATCAAACTCTTAGAGGAAAACATAGGCAGAACACTCTATGACATAAATCACAGCAAGACCCTTTTTGACCCACCCCCTAGAGAAATGGAAATAAAAGCAAAAATAAACAAATGGGACCTAATGAAACTTAAAAGCCTTTGCACAGCAAATGAAACCATAAAAAACACAAAAAGACAACCCTCAGAATGGGAGAAAATATTTGCAAATGAAGCAACTGACAAAGGATTAATCTCCAAAATTTACAAGCAGCTGATGCAGCTCAATATCAAAAAAAAAAAAAAAAATCCAAAACTCGGCAGAAAACCTAAATAGACATTCTCCAAAGAAAATATATAGATTGCCAACAAACATGAAAGAATGCTCAACGTTACTAATGATTAGAGAAATGCAAATCAAAACTACAATGGGGGGCTTCCCTGGCGGCGCAGTGGTTGAGAGTCTGCCTGCCGATGCAGGGGACACGGGTTCGTGCCCCAGTCCGGGAAGATCCCACATGCTGTGGAGCGGCTAGGCCCGTGAGTCATGGTTGCTGAGCCTGCGCATGTGGAGCCTGTGCTCCGCAGTGGGAGAGGTCACAACAGTGAGAGGCCTGTGTATCGCCAAAAAAAAAAAAAAAAAAACTACAATGGGGTATCTATCACATCACACCAGTCAGAATGGCCATCATCTAAAAATCTAGAAACAATAAATGCTGGAGAGGGTGTGGAGAAAAGGGAACACTCTTGGACTGTTGGTGGAAATGTACATTAATACAGACACTATGGAGAACAGTAAGGAGTTTCCTTAAAAAACTAAAAACAGAACTGCCATATGACCTAGCAATCCCACTACTGGGCATTTACCCTGGGAAAACCATAATTAAAAAAGAGCCATGTACCACAATGTTCATTGCAGCTCTATTTACAGTAGCCAGGACATTGTAGCAACATAAGTGTCCATCGACAGATGAGTGGGTAAAGAAGATATGTCACATATATACAATGGAATATTATTCAGCCATAAAAAGAAACAAAATTAAGTTATTTGTAGTGAGGTGGATGGACGTAGAGTCTGTCATACAGAGTGAAGAAACTCAGAACGAGAAAACAAATACCATATGCTAACACATATATATTGAATCTAAAAAAAAAAAATGGTTCTGTGGAACCTATCGGCAGGACAGAAATAAAGACATAGACATACAGAATGGACTTGAGGACACAGGGAGGGGGAAGGGTAAGCTGGGACAAAGTGAGAGAGAGACATGGACATATGCACACTACCAAACGTAAAATATATAGCTAGTGAGAAGAAGCTGCATAGCACAGGGAGTTCAGTTCAGTGCTTTGTGACCACCTAGAAGGGTGGGATATGGAGGATGGGAGGGAGACGCAAGAGGGAGGGGATATGGTGATATATGTAGATGTATAGCTGTTTTACTTTGTTATTAAGCAGAAACTAACACACTGTTGTAAAGCAATTATACTCCAATAAAGATGTTAAAAAAAGTTATAAAATGATTGCCAAAAACAAAAAATGTTAAATATATAGGAATTAGAAAAATCAACTCTAAATGATATTTGGTTCACAAAGGCCATCAAAATTGAAATTAAACCCATATGGAATAAACTGAAACAGAAAACATTTCTATCAAAACCTATAGGATACCGAGATCTCTATACTTAGAAGAAAATAAACAGACTTAAATGTTTTTATATTAAAAAGGAAATATGAAAATATATGATCTTCTTTCTCATTATATTATTTGAGAGAACTACAAGATCAAACTTGTAGGAAGTAGGAATTAATAGACAAGCTGAAATCAATAAGTTAGAAAGTAAAATATATGAACAAATAAATATAAAATCTTTTTTAGAAAAAATGAATTAAATAGCTATCTATCTCAAACGCATAGTTAAGGAAGAAAGAGAGCAAATGCACAATATTAGAATTATAAATGAAACTTAACCACAGATATTGAAGAGATTAATATATCAAAATTATCCTCTGAAGAGAATTCAACACACAGTTCCAAGACAACAAATTTTCAAACCTAGAGAAAAATTGATGATCTTCTAACAAAACATAATTTCTAAAAATTAACCCAAAAGTATTGGAAACCTTAATAACCTAATTATGATAAAGTGATTGAAAATGTGGTTCAAGAACGATCATTGTAAAAGCAGGAGCAGATTGATTCAAAGTTGAATTTGTCAAATCTTTAATGTACAGATAATTTCAAATTTATTTAAACTATTTCCAGAGAAAAAATGAAAAAAATTCCAATTCATTTTATGTAGACAGCATAAGTTTATTACCATGACTATGAAAATGGTATTAAAATAAACCTTATAAACCAATATGAATATAGATGAAAACATTCTAAATATTATAACATATTAGAAAATATAATTGATATATCATATTATAATACACTGTAGCCAATTAATGTTCCACAGATGCAAAGTGTTTTTTTTTATCAGGAAATCTATCTACATAATACATTTAATAAATAAATTAAAGGAGAAAAGCAGTAGTATTTTATCAACAAATGTTAAAAACTTATTCAAAAAAGTTCAGTAGCCATTTCTAGTAAGTTATCTAAATAAGATAGTAATTGAAGAAAACTATTTACATATAATAAATACTATCAAAACCCTCAAATGAATATTGTCTCAAAGAGTCAGATCTTAAAACCAATACAGTTAAAATCAGTAAGTTTTTATCATTATTTTCAGCATTGTTTTGGATATTCTTGGATAAGACAAATAACTGGTATAAATATCAGAAAATAGATAAAATGATTGCATGATAGTTTATCTATAAAACTACATATACTCTATAGAAAAAGAAACTAAGAAGAGAATTTGATGAGTTGCTTGAGTAATACATAAATATACAAATATTAACTGCTGTTTGTGATTCTAGCAGTAAGAATGTAGAAGAGTCAATGGAAAAAATATTTTACTCACTAGAGTGAAAAACTAAATAAAGGGAAATAAAAGCAAAGTCAGGGCTTCCCTGGTGGCACAGTGGTTGAGAGTCCGCCTGCCAATGCAGGGGACACGGGTTCGAGCCCTGGTCCGGGAGGATCCCACATGCCACGGGGCAACTGGGCCTGTGAGCCACAACTACTGAGCCTGCACGTCTGGAGCCTGCGCTCCGAAACGAGAGGCCGCAACAGTGGGAGGCCCGCACACCGCAATGAAGGGTGGGCCCTGCTCGCCGCAACTAGAGAAAGCCCTCGCATAGAAACAAAGACCCAACACAGCCAAAAATAAATAAATAAATAAATAAAAATTTAAAAAAAAAGCAAAGTCAAAGAACCTATATGGAGAAAATGATAAACACAGAAGAATTTAAAACAAGGTCTGAACGAATATGATAAAACTATCAGTTATCCCAAAACTAATGTCTCAAATCAATACAATTCCAATTAGAATACCAAGAATGTTGTTGTTTCCTAATTGCATTAAACTATCTTAAAATTTATATTGAAGATTAAATGACAAAGTATAGTCAAAAAATATGAAAAAATAGGTTGGTTGATCCTTGCTTTGTAAATATACTGTAAATCCTCTTTAATAAAATCAGTATGGTATTGGTATAGTCATATGCAAGTAGATCAATAAAACACAATGGAGAAAACTGAAATAGATTCCAATATATACAAGAATGTAAATATGACAAAAGTAATATTTTAATCCTTTGAGCAAAGGCTGGATTCTTTTCCATAAATGTCACTGGCATAAAAAAATCTAAAAGTAAACAAACTTAAACCTTCAGTTAAGACATGAACAAAAACATTAATGAGCTTCAGATTGACTCAAGGTTTAAATGTGGATAAAACAATAAAAGTCATGTAAGAACACACAGGAGTTTATATATAAAATCTGGGGCCCAGAGAAATGATCAGCTTCTTAACCCAAACTGGAAACTCAGGAGTTTTAAATGAAAAAAAAAGTACACATATTAGACTATATAAAATTGTAATGCTGAGCTAGGAGGAACCAAGATGGCGGAGTAGAAGGAAATGCTCTCACTCCCTCTTGTGAGAACACCAAAATCACAACTAGCTGCTGAACAATCATCAACAGGAAGACACTGGAACTCACCAAGAAAGATACGCCACATCCAAAGACAAAGGAGAAGCCACAGTGAGACAGTAAGAGGGGTGCAATCACAGTAAAATCAAATCCCATAACTGCTGGGTGGGTGACTCACAGACTGAAGAACACGTACCACAGAAGTCCACCCACTGGATTGAAGGTTCTGAGCCCCACGTCAGGCTTCCCAACCTGGGGTTCCGGCAACGGGAGGAGGAATTCCTAGAGAATCAGACTTTGCAGCCTACTGGGATTTGATTGCCGGACTTCAACAGGACTGGGGGAAACAGAGACTTCACTCTGGGAGGGCACACACAAAGTAGTGTGCACATCGGGACCCAGGGGAAGGAGCAGTGACCCCAGGGGAGACAGAACCAGACCTACCTGCTAGTGTTGGAGGGTCTCCTGCAGAGGTTGGGGGTGGCTGTGGCTCACTGTGGGGACAAGGACACTGGTAGCAGAAGTTCGGGAAATACTCCTTGGCAGGAGCCCTCCGAGAGTCCGTCATTAGCCCCACCAAAGAGCCCAGGTAGGCTCCAGTGTTGGGTTGCCTCAGGCCAAACAACCAACAGGGAGGGAACCCAGCCCCACCAATCAGCAGTCAAGCAGATTAAAGTTTTACTGAGCTCTGCCCACCAGAGCAAGAGTCAGCTCTACGCACCACCAGTCCCTCCCATCAGGAAACTTACACAAGCCTCTTAGATAGCCTCATCCACCAGAGGGCAGACAGCAGAAGCAAGAAATAATACAATCCTGCAGCCTGTGGAACAAAAACCACTTTCACAGAAAGATAGAAAAAATGAAAAGGCAGAAGGCTATGTACCAGATGAAGGAACAAGATAAAACCCCAGAAAAACAAATAAATGAAGTGGAGAGAGGCAACCTTCCAGAAAAAGAATCCAGAATAATGATAGTGAAGATGATCCAGGACCTCAGAAAAATAATGGATGCAAAGACTGAGAAGATGCAAGAACTTTTCTACAAAGATATAGAAGAATTAAAGAACAAACAAACAGAGATGAACAATATAATAACTGAGATGAAAAATACACTAGAAGGAATCAATAGCAGAATAACTGAGGCAGACAAACGAATAAGTGACCTGGAAGACAGAATAGTGGAATTCACTGCTGTGGAACAAAATAAAGAAAAAAGAATGAAAAGAAATGAAGACAGCCTAAGAGACATGTGGGACAACGTTAAACATAACAACATTCACATTATAGGGGTTGAAAAGGAGAAGAGAGAGAGAAAGGACCCAAAAAATTATTTGAAGAGATTATAGTCTAAAAGTTCCCTAACATGGGAAAGGAAATAGCCACCCAAGTCCAGGAAGTGCAGAGAGTCCCTTACAGGATAAACCCAAGGAGAAACACACAAAGACACAGAGTAATCAAACTGACAAAAATTAAAGACAAAGAAAAATTATTAAAAGCAGAAAGGGGAAAATGACAAATAACATACAAGGGAACTCCCATAAGGTTAACAGCTGATTTCTCAGCAGACACCTTACAAGCCAGAAGGCAGTGGCATGATATACTTAAAGTGCTGAAAGGGAAGAACCTACAACCAAGATTACTCTACCTGGCAAGGATCTCAGGCAGATTCGATGCAGAAATCAAAACTTTACAGACAACCAAAAGCTAAGAGAACTCAGCACCACTAAACCAACTGTACAACAAATGCTAAAGTAACTTCTCTAAGTTATTCGGAATCACAAGAGAAGAAAACGACCTACAAAAACACCCCCAAAACAATTAAGAATATGGTCATAGGAACATACATATCAATAATTACCTTAAACGTGAATGGATTAAATGCTCCAACCAAAAGACACAGGCTCGCTGAATGGATACAAAAACAAGACCCATATATATGCTGTCTACAAGAGACCCACTTCAGACCTAAGACACATACAGACTGAAAGTGAGGGGATGGAAAAAAATATTCCATGCAAATGGAAATCAAAAGAAAGCTGGAGTAGCAATACTCATATCAGATAAAATAGACTTTAAAATAAAGAGTGTTACAAGAGACAAGGAAGGACAGTACATAATGATCAAGAGATCAATCCAAGAAGAAGATATAACAATTATAAATGTACATGCACCCAACATAGGAGCACCTCAATACATAAGGCAAATGCTAACAGCTAAAAATGAGGAAATCGACAGTAACACAATAATAGTGGGGGATGTAACACCTCACTTACACCAAAGGACAAATCATCCAAACAGAAAATCAATATGGAAACACAAGCTTAAAATGATACAATAGACCAGAGAGATTTAATTGATATTTATAGGACATTCCATCCAAAAACAGCAGATTACACTTTCTTCTCAAGTGTGCACAGAACATTCTCCAGGACAGATCACATCTCGGGTCACAAATAAAGCCTCAGTAAATTTAACAAAATTGCAATCATGTCAAACATCTTTTCTGACCACAATGCTGAGATTAGAAATCAATTACAGGGAAAAAAATGTAAAAAACACAAACACATAGAGGATAAACAATATGTTACTAAATAACAAAGAGATCACTGAAGAAATCAAAGAGGAAATCAGAAAATACCTAAAGACAAATGACAATGAAAACATGACGATCCAAAAACCTATGGGATGCAGCAAAAGCAGTTCTAAGAGGGAAGTTTATAGCTATACAAGCCTACCTCAAGAAACAAGAAAAACCTCAAATAAAATATCTAACCTTACACCTAAAGGAACTAGAGAAAGAAGAACAAACAAAATCCAAAGTTAGCAGAAGGAAAGAAATCATAAAGATCAGAGCAGAAATAAATGAAATAGAAACAAAGAAAACAATAGCAAAGATCAATAAAACTAAAAGCTGGTTCTTTGAGAAAATAAACAAAATTGATAAACCATTAGCTAGACTCATCAAGAAAAAGAGGGAGAGGACCCAAATCAATAAAATTAGAATGAAAAAGGAGAAGTTACAACAGACACCACAGAAATACAAAGCATCCTAAGAGACTACTACAAGCAACTCTATGCCATTAAAATGGACAAACTGGAAGAAATGGACAAATTTGTAGAAAAGTATAACCTTCCAAGACTGAACCAGGAAGAAACAGAAAATATGAACAGAGCAATCACAAGAAATGAAATTGAAACTGTGATTAAAAAGCTTCCACCAAACAAAAGTCCAGGACCAGATGGCTTCACAGGTGAATTCTATCAAACATTTAGAGAAGAGCTAACACCCATCATTCTCAAACTCTTCCAAAAAATTGCAGAAGAAAGAATACTCCCAAACTCATTCTACAAGGCCACCATCACTCTGATACCAATACCAGACAAAGATACTACAAAAAAAGAAAATTCCAGACCAATATCACTGATGAATATAGATGCAAAAATCCTCAACAAAATACTAGCAAACAGAATCCAACAACACATTAAAAGGATCATACACCATGATCAAGTGGGATTTATCCCAGGGATGCAAGCATTCTCGAATATACACAAATCAATCAATGTGATACACCATATTAACAAATTGAAGAATAAAAACCATGTGATCATCTCAATAGATGTAGAAAAACTTTTGACAAAATTCAACACTCATTTATGATAAAAACTCTCCAGAAAGTGTGCATAGAGGAACCTACCTCAACATAATGAAGGCAATATATGACAAACCCACAGCAAACATCATTCTCAAAGGTGAAAACTTGAAAGCATTTCCTCTAAGATCAGGAACAAGAGAAGGATGTCCACTCTCACCACTATTATTCAACACAATTTTTGAAGTCTTAGCCATGGCAATCAGAGAAGAAAAAGAAATAAAAGGAATACAAATTGGAAAAGAAGAATTAAAACTGTCACTGTTTGCAGATGACATGACACTATACGTAGAGAATCCTAAAAAATGCAACCAGAAAACTACTAGAGCTAATCAATGAATTTGGTAAAGTAGCAGGATGCAAAATTAATGCTCAGAAATCTCTTGCATTCCTCTACATTCTCTTGCACAGAAATCTCTTGCATTCCTATACACTTAAATGGGAGTTAAGGAAACACTCCCATTTACCACTACAACGAAAAGAATAAACTACCTAGGAATAAAGCTACCTAGGGAGACAAAAGACCTGTATGCAGAAAAGTATAAGACACTGATGAAATAAATTAAAGATGATACCAACAGATGGCGAGATATACCATGTTCTTGGATTGGAAGAATCAATATTGTGAAAATGCCTATTCTACCCAAAGCATCTACAGATTCAATGAAATACCGATCAGATTACCAATGGCAATTTTTACAGAACTAGAACAAAAAATCTTAAAATTTGTATGGAGCCACAAAAGTCCCGGAATACCCAAAGCAGTCTTGAGGGAAAAAAACAGAGCTGGAGGAATCAGACTCCCTGACTTCAGACTACTCTACAAAGCTACGGTAATCAAGACAATATGGTACTGGCACAAAAACAGAAACATAGATCAATGGAACGAGATAGAAAGCCCAGAGATAAACCCATGCACCTATGGTCAACTAATCTATGACAAAGGAGGCGAGGATACACAATGGAGAAAAGACCGTGTCTTCAATAAATGGTGCTGGGAAAACTGGACAGTTACATGTAAAAGAATGAATTTAGAACACTTCCTAACATCATACACAAAAATAAACTCAAAATGCATTAGAAACCTAAATGTAAGACCAGACACTATAAAACTCTTAGAGGAAAACAAAGGAAGAACACTCCTTGACATAAATCACAGCAAGATCTTTTTTGATCCACCTCTTAGAGTAATGGATATAAAAACAAAAATAAACAAATGGGACATAATGAAACTTCAAAGCTTTGGCACAGCAATGGAAACCATAAACAGGGCTGAAAGACAACCCTCAGAATGGGAGAAAAATTTTGCAAATGAATAAATGGACAAAGGATTAATCTCCAAAATATATAAACAGTTCATGCAGTTCCATATTAAGGAAACAAACAACCCAATCCAAAAGTGGGCAGAAGACCTAAATAGATATTTCTCCAAAGAAGACATACAGATGGTCAAGAAGCACATGAAAACCTGGTCAACATCACTAATTATTTGAGAAATGCAAATCAAAACTACAATAAGGTATCACCTCACACCAGTTAGAATGGGCATCATCAGAAAATCTACAAACAACAAATGCTGTAGAAGGTGTGGAGAAAAGGGAACCCTCTTGCACTGTTGTTGGGAATGTAAATTGATACAGCCACTATGGAGAACAATATGGAAGTTCCTTAAAAAACTAAAAATAGAATTACCATATGATCCAGCAATCCCACTACTGTGAATATACCAGAGAAAACCATAATTCTAAAAGGCACATGCACCCCAATATTCATTGCAGCACTATTTACAGTAGCAAGGTTATGGAAGCAACCTAAATGCCCATCGACGGACGAATGGATAAAGAAGTGGTGGTACATATATACAATGGAATATTACTCAGCCATAGAAAGGAACGAAATTGGGTCATTTGTTGAGACGTGGATGGATCTAGAGACTGTCATATAAAGTGAAGTAAGTCAGAAAGAGAAAAATAAATATCGTATATTAACGCATATATGTGGAACCTAGAAAAATGGTACAGATGAACCGGTTTGCAGAGCAGAAATTTAGACACAGATGTAGAGAACAAATGTATGGCCACCAAGGGGGGAAAGCGGCGGGGGGGTGGGGGAGGTGGTGTGATGAATTGGGTGATTGGGATTGACATGTATACACTGATGTGTATAAAATTGATGACTAATAAGAACCTGCTGTATAAAAAAATAAATTAAATAAAATTTAAAAACAAAACAACAACTAATACTAAACTTTCTTTGGGTTATTTGTACAGAAATATATTAATATAAATGTTTCAGACATTACATGAAATTCCTAAAAGTCTTATATGCTCTGGTATAATGTTATAAGTCATAATTCTAGTTATTATTTTAAAATGTATGTCTCAGAAATAACTAAATTTCCTTGTCAATTGTATTATTATGAACTTTCATCAAATATTTAACCATGGTCAGTTTTAAGTCTTTTGTCATTTACAGACAGTTCTGGGTGTACTCTGATGCTTTTGCAAAAATGTTCCTATAAAAGGATTTCATCTTCAAGGAATTCATGGAAAAGACTCTGACAAGCACAGGTTTCTGGTAACTGACTATACTGCTGAACTGAATGAATAAGCATTTTCAGAACTCTAATGGAAAACTGATGAATTCATAAAAGTGCTAACAAAAGATCAAGAAGAAAAAAAAAATTAATTACATGGGATTGAGTGAACTGATGAGGATGATTATAATTTTTGTGACTTTCTGTTTGAATAAAAAAAATGTAATGCCATGGAAAGACAGCAATAACATATATCTATAATTTAGATATGGGGGAAAAGCTGTTCTCATAGGTTGCTAGAGAAATTATGCATTAATTGATGAAGCTTTTCTGGAAGCATTGTTGATATCCTCTTCAATCTAGAAATCTCAATTTTAGGAAATATAAACACAAAAATAAAAACACCAATATATAAGGATTATATACGTGTGTGTGTATATGTATAAATATATATATATGTGTGTGTGTGTGTATTACAGCATTGTTCATAATGACAAAAAATGAAAAATAGGTGAATGTCTTTCAGTAGGTGCACTAGTGAATAAATCATGCTACAGCTTCAAAATAGAATCTTCTGCACACATTAAAAAAAATTCATCAGTTCTATACCAGCTTTCTTTGAAGAATTTCCAGAAGTTATATTTGAATAAGAAAACTAAATGCAGAAAATATCTGGAGGTAGGAAAAAGGAACCTACATTTTACAATTGCTCAACAAAGTTTGAGAATTTTTCATAATTTATGTGCATGAAAAACTACTCCACGTGGTGAAATAAGAATAGATCAAGTCTTGTACATAAATAGTTGTTCTGCATTTTTTAACCTAAACAAATGCATCCTTACTTTGATGCTATTAGTCTTTTAGAAATCCAGACCAAAATTCCTTTGATGGACATTCAGCTTTTAACAGCTCCTTATCTCTCCTCTTAGAATAGCCATATGCCAAAGGGTCAGGTGGCACTTTTCCAGGGAAGCATGTTCAGACACAATACTGAGTGGAAATTCTTGTGTACTCCCCTATTTGGATCCTTCTTTAGTGTCAAGAGTTAGATTGTATACTCAGTCAGCCTTCCAGTGCTGTGATTCTTGATAATTCTTAGATCTCTTTCTGCAGGTCGTAAATAAATGCTCACCATCCTACCCTGCCACACACAAAATAAACTCACACAGTATTCAGTATAGCATTGAGCCATAGGAAGTATTTTAAAAGCCCACCTATGTCATTCATTCCTTTAATAAATTTTTACTTAGCACTGGTTTTATACAAATATTATAGTAATTTCTCTGAGTATGTAATGATGAAAAAATAGACATGGTTCCTGGACTCCTGAATCTTAAAGTCTAGTGGAAAAGACAGACAATAAATATGTATGATTATTATATGTAAATAAATTTCATAATGCTTTGATTCTTAGACATACATTTTTTTACACCTCTGAAATCTAGATGTATCTTATAATTGATGGAGTATCATAACTTAATTGGCAGCATCCTTAGTTTGTTTTTAGTGATCCATAAAATAATGGTGCATCTTACAATTGATAGCATCTGAGATTCAATGAAAGAAGACATGTATTCACAAACTGAGTTATATATTATGAATTCTTGAAAAACTGAGAAAAGTAAGAGATGATGGACCTACTGAGGAAGGATCAGGCAATGTTTTATTTTATATTTCTTTTGCTAGAATTGATCTTCACCAACTTCTGCTACACTCTTACTAATGTTTTTCATCCTCAGAACTTTTAATCCAGTCCAATAAAAAAAACTAGGAGCATATAAGACTTGTTGCTTGTTTTCAAACATTACCTTAAAGTTTATCAGCTATGATACATCCTGAACTATGGTAGTGGAGATGACAATGTAAATAAATGGAACAATTTGTAAAGAACTTAGGTCATAGAGTCGAAAGAACAGACAGAATATGAGAGATGAGGGGTTCTGATATGGGTTGATTGATATGAAACCACTGTGACATATGAAAACAACTACTGATTAAGATTTACTAGAATAACAGAAACTAATTTTTTCAGAGTAATTTTAAATGGCACAATTGTCAAATTTATGTTATCTAAGAACAGAAACTAAGACTTTTAACTTGATAAACTCACATATTACATAGAATAATGTTGTGAACAAGGTAAGTATGTTTTAGACATATCACATAAAACAAGCAAAAGTGGCCAACATGCCTGAACAATCCATAATTTGGATCAGCTATTTAATCCACATGACTAATTAGTACCATTGATGGTAACTAGAAAGAATTATTTATTTAATATGGCTTTTAAACCAGAAAATCTCAAATCCAGTGAGAAGAATTATGTTTCTTCAGCTTCAAACAATGCAAAAAAATTGTTTTAAATACCTAAAGGCAACAATGTATTTTATTGCTGAAGAAATAGAATTACTAAAGGTGTGTTTATAATAATAAAACCAGATAAACTTTTTTGAAAGAACTATCATCTATTGGGGATTATATTATCACTGTGTTGATACAGTATCTAATATTTTGGAACCAATAATAAATCCTTTCTAGTTATATAATGAATGCTTTTCAAGATTTTTTAATCTCATTTATTATCTCCATGCTATTACAACATAGCTAAGATTTTATTCCTAATTTTATCGATGCTGAAAGCATCTGTGATACATAAAAAGAAACGCACATGAGCTAGCATATGTATATTGCCATTGAAGATGTTGGGTGACCACCTGGTGAGGATGCTGTAGAGAAGATTTAAGCACTGGGCTAGTGATTAACCTATATCATAGAAATTCCTTTTACAGCTCTGAGATTCTATGAATGTCAATAGCAGAAATGTAGCTCTCCATTGGACTTGAATTTTGCCTGTGCACCCTTGTTTAGAGTTAAGAACTTGGGAACCAAAATCACACCGCATGGGTTCAAATCCTGACTCCACCAGTTTATTACCTTATAACTTCAGGTATCTGTTTCAAAGTTTCATAAAACAGAGATTAATGCAAAGAGTTGTGAGTATCAAATAATATATGTAATGCATCTAGCAAAGAGCTGGATACATAGTAGATACAAAATAAATATCAATTTTTTAATTACTATTATTCACCAGGTGATACAGGAAATTAGAAATATTTAACTTACACACCATGGGGCAGCATAGCACCAAGTCACTGTCAGATATAGATGGACTTGAATCCTAGCTCTAGTTGAGCATCAGTTCTCTCACGTTTAACATAGAAGAAAAACATTTTTTCTCATGTGGTTTTGTTTTGTATAGTTTGAATGAAGTAAGGTATGATAAAGCAGATGACATGTTTTTATTTTACATAATGAAATCAAATATTGGTTATTTTGTTACACTTGGAACATTTTTCTCTTTTCATCAGAATGCTTGTCTCTGATGAGATATATATCCTTAGTTTTAAGTTCTCATGGAACTATCATCTTTGCGTTGTTAGTCCTCAAAATAAAAGCTATTGAAAATGTGCTGGTTAAGCTTACAACATACTAGCTCTGAGCAATATTGTGCCTTTGATTGCAAGCAGAAACAAATATGAAATCACAAATTGCATGGTCAATTTCTACCCTGAGCTTCCTTCTAGTGTTTGCTATATGGGTAAACACTCAATTGGAGAACCTTGACCACATAAATGATATATACTAAATTATGAGAATCATAGTCTTACCTGTCTATTCAACAGACTGTTTCTTTAAATATAGAGAAAAGCAGGGTTGATGGTGCTACAGTATTCATAACTAAAGAACTGATTCACTGTACCATAGTCTGACTTCAGGCAGAATGATAACCAAGGTTATCATTTCTCAGAGCAAGACATGGCCCAATTAAAAAAAAAATCTAAATTATTAAGAAACACTGAAATAGCGTATGTCATTGTCCAAAACATGCAACAAATTACCATCTCCAAAACATGCACCAAATTTTAAAAGCTCATGTTTTAACTGATAAATCAGTGAGCCTGAAGTATAATTTCCTTAGTTTAAGTGTATATATATTCCTTGTGATGTGCTGTATTTATTTCCTATGTACTATAATCCCTGAATGCAGTTAGTGTATCAATTTTGAGTTTTCCTCAAGCTGCAAGTAACACTAATTACTGAGCAGGCAGTTTGACATCTGCATTGAATATATCTGTATTCATAAAACATAATTATCTTTGGAAGTTGAACAATATGTTCTTATTAATGAATGCCAACATATGAGCTTTATATTATTTTAGATGTATTTTAGATGTAGTTGCATTTTAGTCTATACCCAAGCAAATGTATTCAGAGTTTCTTCTCTAATTTTCTAGAGTAAACCCTGTCTATTGTATACAACATGATGTCAATGTATTTCCTTGGTCAAATAATTAAAGGAACCTTGAAATTTTTAGGCATAAAACCAAAAACGAATATCATAGCAAACACAGAAAATACAAGTAAGTCAAGTTTTAAACAAACAGATGTATGTATTTTCCTTTTTGGATAAGGATAAACATTTATAGTCTTTCTGTAAAGTACATTTGAATTGCTGTTTTTCCTCCCTGCTGACAAAATAGATTAGTATAGATGATTTCTGTCCATAAAAGGTTTTATACTTTTGACTCATCCATTTAACTCCTACCAAGTTACCCTTTTTACCAACATTCTCTTTGTCAAATTTAGAGAGAAATTTGCATTTGTCATTTTGGTTCTTTCTCAATTTACTGTTCCCCTATCATTTGCCCTATTCCTAACTCTTTCCTTAAGAAACAGAATACAGTAGTAAAGAGGTTTTTCCTTCCTGTGCCTACCAGCAATTTCTACCTGCAGATAATGTGAAATGTGTTTTAAAATAATGCTGATAGGCTCAAATAAGAGAAAGAAGGCAAGTTAGACTCAATTTAATCCAACATCTTTTCTGTTGGTTGCATTTTTAGAGCCAGTATTCCTAGCACATATCTGCTTTTAACAATAGGTGCAAATAAGGCTTATCAGGATACTGCAGTGAAATTTAAACAAAAGATATTTAACACTGTGACATGTATTGTATTTAAATTACTCATTTGAAGCATTTCTTTTGGTTTAAAATCACGGGGCTAATCAGAAGCCCAGTAACCCTTTGAGGCTTTTCCCTACCACCTGCACGCTGTTTCCTTATGGCCACAAAATAGATCAAAGAGTCAGCTGGGTCAAGATGAAGTACGACATCAAAGTCATGGAGGGCCTTAGTTTAGTGTGGGAAGGCCCTGCTTCCCCATACTCTGTGTCTAGCTTATTGGATATTTATTAAAGCCACAACTGAGGCAGAGCCTCTCTAGGGAAGAGACATGACCATTCTTCATCTTAGTGTCCCCCTGTGCCTATTACAGTGTGTCACATAGAAGATGCTGAATAAATGATTGTAAAGAATGAATGAATGATGCACAAGTAAATAAATTTCTAATCAGCCATGAGGGTGTTCTATATGCCCAAATGAGAATTGGATGAGAATTTTTTTTTTTTTTTTTTTTTTTTAGCATTTACTGAGAGAATAGCCAGGGGGATGGTTAGAATACCACCAGATCAGAGTTTCTCTCTTGGTGAATCAATCCTTTGCCTCTTCTGAGCTTGCAGGGTGCATAAATACATCTTAATACAAATTGCAAAGACCAAAAAGGAAATTTTCATATTAATGCTCATAAGTCATAGTCTAACAGGTGTTGGGGCATTTAGATATGGTGGTGCTCTAAAATCTACTTGTCAGATATCACCAACCCATTCAAGGCACAAATTCAAAGAAAAGTACTTACATCAATGTTTCTTAGTGAAGCCGAATCAAATGGCAATGCAATGCACTGGATTGGGTGATCTAGCACCATATTGTCCAGAGGCTAAAATTAAACAACCTAACTAATTAAGATCTCTTTTCTCCCTTCTGCCCACCCAAAGGTTAATCAATTTGGCAGATATTCAGTGGCTCTGACTCTTTTGCTCATATTATATAGACATAGCCATAGACTAAACTGGCCCAGGCAGATTTGAAATGTTCACTCAGCACGTACTTTCTACATGCTCTGCTTTAAGCCACAATTTAATGAAAAGAGAATATATTTCAAGTTGTTCTCTATTTTAACAGTTATCTGGTAAAAACCCAGGTTAATGCACACACATGTATAATAGGTATCCAATTTTTCTCTATTAGACTTTGGAAAATGTTATTAACGTGCTTTATGGCACATATTAAATTTTAATTTTTTTCCTTTTTTTCTTCAAATGAATCATAATCTACAGTACATTCACAACTTTTGTGTTTTGACAGATTAATTACATTTGCCATATCTGGTAGCCTGGTGGCAGGAGTAAAAAGCCTCAAATTAAGCAGTCCTGGAATAATTCTACTCTTTAAAGGATGTGTTTTAACAAAACATGATCATGATTAAAAATGCTAAGATGCTGAAAATAGTGTAGGCTACAGAATGATAAGAGTCAGAATTTATCTCAGAGGAAGAGTTACATAATGAGAGGTTATAGCAGATATTTGATTAGTGGGCTATGAAAACAACAAATCCTGAATGGAAATTTACACATACCTACGGTTTGTAGTACTTTCTCAAATGGATGCACATTATACTGTTCAGAAAAGAAAAAAATAAAGCATTCTCTGATTGCAAATAAGCATACAAAGTTTTCCCTCTAATTTTCAGACAGAAATTATATTCTCATTCTCCTGGCTGCTATAGACATGGTTTCTAGGGACCCAAGAACACATTTTACTAAATTCATTACTCATACAGAAGGGATAGAGTTATGATTCTTTTCAATGCCATTGTCACTGAATTGCTAATTTGTCTGAATAATAAAAATTTAAATGCAATGTTGGGATAGATGACTTTTCAGGTCCCTTCCAACCCCAATTCTAGATGTATCCATGATTCTAATATCTAAGACTGGAGAAATGTAACACAAAAAGATGAATCTCACATCTCTTCCTAGAACTCAACTTGGTCCTTGGAGATTAAAAAAAAATTCTAACACATAGAAGGAATAGCTTAAGGGGACCAAATGATACACATATTTAAATGTTTTACTTTGGTTTCAAGTAGCTTCTCTAGAAAATGTTGCTTGGGAGTATTAAGGACACACATACTTCTAAAGAGAGCAGAGTTCATTGCCATAAAGAGATTTTTGAAGGTGAAAATCAGAGGATTGAATAACAGAAGATATTGATTAAGCAATTAAAAGAAAAAGATGGGATCTCAGCATATCTTAGTAAATACTCAAGTGCTTAGAAAATCCTTTTGGGGGACTGATGAAAATAAGTGCCCCAAAAGAATAATCTTTGGAAATGTGAACAATGCATCTTAATAGAAAAGACTTCAAACCCTCACAACTTTTACCTTCCAAGAATTTGGCTAAAAGTACCTCAAAATGCAGGAAAATGGAATTTTAATATTCTGTTTGAAAAGGAGAAAGATAAATTATGAAAACGGAATTAATTTTTGCTGTGATCTGATAAAAATTTCAAGGGTCATCAGTGTTTTCACATTTTAGCATGTAGTGATACATACTCAATTATGTGTGCCAAATTCTGTCCAGAAATAAGTAGACCCTATTCCCTGAAAGTACTACCTGAAAGGGAAACCTACTGTGTGACAATATTTATGTAACATTTTCCTAAGAACCACAGTACCTGTAAACAATAGTTGAGCTATATTTATGTGACTGTATCTCGGAACTGAAGAAATAAAAGAATGGCAGTTACTATCTTTACTATATTTAACAATCTCAAGACAGTCTCTTCAGCAAGTGGTGCTGGAAAAGTTAGACAGCTGCATGTAAATCAGTGAAGTTAGAACACACCCTCATGCCATGCACAAAAATAAACTCAAAATGGCTTAAAGACTTAAACATAAGACATGACATCATAAAACTCCTAGAAGAGAGCATAGGCAACTCTGCTCTGACATAAGTCATACCAATGTTTTCTTAGGTCAGTCTCCCAAGGCAATAGAAATAAAAATAAACAAATGAGACTTAATCAAACTTACAAACTTTTGCACAGCAAAGGAAACCATTTAAAAAAAGACAAGACAACCTATGGAATGGGAGAAAATATTTATCTCCAAAATATACAAACAGCTCATACAACTCAACAACAAAAAAACAAACAACCCAATCAAAAAATGGGCAGAAGACCATAATAGACATTTCTCCAAAGAAGACATACAGATGGCCAATAAGAACATGAAAAGATGCTCAACCCCACTAATTATTAGAGAAATGTAAACCAAAACTACAATGAGTTATCACCTCACACCAATCAGAATGACCATCATTAGAAAGTGTACAAATAATAAATGCTGGATAAGGTGTAGCCAAGACTGGAAACAACCTAAATGTCCATTGACAGAGGAATGGATAAAGAAGATGTGATACATATATAAAATGGAATACTACTCAGACATAAAAAAGAATGAAATAATGCCATTTGCAGCAACATGGATGCAACTAAAGATTATCATACTAAGTGAATTAAGTCAGAAAGAGAAAGACAAATACCATATGATATCACTTACATGTGGAATCTAAAATGTGGCACAAATGAACCTATCTGCAAAACAGAAAGAGACTTGTGGACATAGAGAACAGACTTGTGGTTGTCAAGGGGGAGAGAGGTGGGGGAGGGAAGGACTGGGAGTTTGGTATTAGCAGATGCAAACTATTATATATAGGATGGATAAACAACAAGGTCCTACTGTATAGCACAGAGAACTATATTCAATACCCTGTGATAACCATAATGGAAAAGAATATAAAAAAAAGAATGTCTATATGTGTATAACTGAGTCACTTGGCTGTATAGCAGAGATTGGCACAACCTTGTAAATCAATCATACTTCAATTTAAAAAAAGAGTTATCTTTATCATCTTCATTCTCCTCATATTAACTCAGGACTTGGACAAGAGGTCTCACAATTTCATTCCATAATATAGGCAGGCAGGACAAAGGATAAATGTAGAACACAACCAATGGCAGGGGGCAAGTGCTAGGGGACCACTCCCAGCAATAGAGGTGGAATTTGAAAGTGCATCCAGCTAAGTAGGGGACTATCCAAGAAGCACAGATATCTCAATCCCAGTTGAGGAAATATTTGACAAACAAAATGGAAAAGCAGGATCCCAATAGCTAGCCGGTAAACTAAATCAGGGACTTTATAGACAACAGTCCTCAGAATTCTAGACATGAAATATCATCCAAGAAATCTGTCTATAACTAACTGGGGTAGTAGGCAGGATAAGAGGTTGAAATCTACAATTAGTGAACAAAAGTCAGTGGGACTGGTCTAATGCTGAGAGATGCTGAGAGCTGAAACTCAGAGACAACAGACAGAATCTCTGGGTACTTCCAGTTCTGGGTCTGATTAGTATTAAAAGAAATGGGGGGCTTCCCTGGTGGCGCAGTGGTTGAGAGTCCGCCTGTCGATTCAGGGGATGCGGGTTCGTGCCCCGGTCCAGGAAGATCCCACATGCCGCGGAGCGGCTGGGCCCGTGAGCCATGGCCGCTGAGCCTGCGCGTCCGGAGCCTGTGCTCCACAGCGGGAGAGGCCACAGCAGTGAGAGGCCCACGTACAGCAAAAAAAAAAAAAAAAAAGAAAAAAAGAAATGGGGTGAACAATAAAGGATTCAGTAAAGAAGTGAGTAGTTCCTGATTAGCAGGAGCTCATGCTATTTGAATCTTTTAACTGAATATTATATAATATTTAATGCACATAAAAGAATACACTTAACATATATTAGCAACCATAACACATACTAATAAAATAAACACCTGAGAGCCCACCACCCAACCTCACTGCTACAAGTTACAAAAGTCATTGACTCTACCTATGTATTAATACTTCTTCCCTATTTCAACCTCCTACCTTTCTGCAAAGGTAGTACATCCATTTGCAATTACATGTTTATCATCACTTGCTTTTGAAAATAGTTTTATCGCATATTTATGTATTCTTAAACAATACATTATTTGTTTTGCTTGTTTTTTAGCTTCATAAAAATGGATTCATACTACTCAGACTGTAGTCACTGTAGTCTATAGTGACTTACATATTCACTATTTTTCTAAGATTTATCCAAATTTTGTGTGAGCTCTAAGTTATTGTTTTTCAATGCTGTATGATACTCTATCTTTTCAATATACCAAAATTTATTTATCCATTTATTTATCCATTCTCCTAGCAATATTATGAACAATGCTGTTATTAATATTTCCTATACAATTCTCATAGCGAACATGTGTAAGAGTCCCCCTAAAACCTACTTCTAATTCAGAGTTGCTGGGCCATAAGATATAGAGATGTTTAATTTTGCAAGCTAATGTCAAATTGTTTTCCAAAGTGTGTGTCAAATTTAGTCTTCCCTCAGCAGATTCTGTTTCCATTGATCTTTGCTCTTACCAACATTTGATAATGATAATCATAATTTTTTCAGATGTGCAAAATGCTATTTCATGGTATTCTCAAATTGTATTTCTCTGATCAGCAATGATACAAACATCTTTTCATGTTTTTATTCTCCATGTTTGTTTCATCTTTTGAAAAATTCCTGTAGTAACTTTTGCCCATTTTAGCTATTGGTTTGTGGTTTTTACTTATGGATTTGTAGTAGTTTCTAAAAATTATATTCTACAAACTAATCATTGCACAGTTATATGTATTGTAAATACATTGTCTCAATTTCAGGCTTGCCATTTTACTCTTCATAATGAACAGAAGTTCTCATTTTTAATGTAGTCTAATATATTGATCTTATCTTTTCTGGTTAGTATATTTTGCATCTGATTTTTAAAATCCCCTACACTGAGGCCATAAAAATATTTTCCCATTTCTTTCCTAAAAGTTTGTTTTACATTATTTTACAAGTGAGCCAGGAGGAGGGAGTTGAAATAGAATGAAACAGGGATATTTCAATGATTCAACAAATTCTTCTGAGAGCTTATACTGTTCGAGTTATTGCACTAAGGGCTGGGTCTTTCATTGACTCATTTATGTTTACCTCTTTAAATACAAACACTTCGGTCTAGCCTTCTCTCCCATATATCAGAAATTTGTACTGATGATCATAACCTAGAGAGTAATTAGAACAAATTTCTTAGATCGCATGTACCAATGTTAATTGAGTTGTGTCTAGCACTCTGGTTTTATTTAACTATCATTACCCATATTGCCACACTGCTAGGCCCTGACTTTTTTAGGTTTCACAGAAAATCTAGACTTTTTATGCAGGGTAGAGACTACATGTATATAAAAAAGTGCCTTCCATGGTTTACAAAGTAGGTTACTACTTCATTAATGACTGTCTTGTAAGGAGAAAAAAACAACTACATGGTAATCTGGAATAACAACAACGAAAAAACACTTTAGATTTTTTTAGGAGCTTTATTCAGGATATTGGACTTAGTGCCTTATTTTTTTTCCAAAGCCATTGCAAAAACACTACATCAAATAAGCAAGCTCCTCACACCCTCTGAGCACCAGATGTTAAACTAGGAAGTGTTTAGATGGTAAAACAATGAAAACAATAAGAAACTAGACCTCTTTATTTCTATGTAATACAGAGGGTACTGTGATATTCCTTACAGATAGTTTCTACTAAAATAAGGAGCACTACAGTAAATACACTGCAATAGCTATCTTCCAGATGAAGGTGATGGCATATCTCAGAATGGTCTGTTGTCCAAAGAGGTGACTTCAAGTTCTGGGAACTGGTGAACATTTTCTTGTGAAATATTTATGATGTGGACTTAAATTATATTTGCTATGGATGTGTTCTGAATATAAACTTAGAAAATTAATTGCTTTCCTCTCAGAGAAGCTAACATTTCTCTTCCATTTCTTTTCATGTGCCTACTTGGTCTAGGAGCAGGAGAGCACTTTGAAAGCTAAGTATGTGACTTCGTGCTTCCTGCTTAATATCTATCAAATCATTTTGATAAACTCACTCTTCTATTGATTCTAAGAAAACTTCAAGTTTCAAATGCTTATGAATTCAAAAACAAACTATAGGTCAGACCACTGCACCTATTCAACTCTCAGTAGAGGATCATCAGAAAGACTGCTTATGCTTGACTTTGGAAATTTCAACACAAATACCTATGGTTGGTTTGTAATGTTGACACCATTGTCATCCCATATCCAGAGATACAACATTCAGAATCCATGCCTATAAAATGGACATGTAAGTAGAAACTTCTTCAGAGTGACTGTAAGAGAGTGACTGACTATCCTTCAGTCACAAGCCATGGTTAGTGTTTACAGGGTTTGTGGCTATCAGAAACTCAATTGAGACCCATTGGCCACATTTCAAAATGATCCACCTTATCTCCCATTGGTCACTGTCAATGCTATGCCACATTGTTTGAGTATATTGTGTATATTTATAACAATTCTGATCCCCTGCTTTGTGGTTGGTCTGCTTCAGCTCACCACACAAATATCATCTACCTTCCACAGACAATAAGACACATGATAAAATCCACAAGAATGATACTCCTGATAAGATGGCAGTGTCCTTAAAACATAACAAGTTTATTTTATTTTACAAGCCATAATTTTTATCACTAAAATGTTCCTGCAATGGAGAAGCAGCTTTCATAATAGCAGTGATATGATATTACATTTGGAAAATTCTTCACCTTTTAATACGTCTCGTCTTATCTGATTCCTACAATAACTCTATGGTAAGTACAACAGGTATCATGTGCCCCAATTAACAAATAAGAAACTAATACCAAGAGAAGGTTAAGTGACTTGCTTGGACACAAAAATTTTTGTAAATAGCTAGGCCACACTGAAGGACACAGATTATTGTCTGTACTTTTTAAAAATAGGATAATTTGAAATAAACTGTGTTTTCTCAACTTTTCCCATAAGCCGCAGGATAGCAAAAAAGGCCCTACAGGAATGCACATGGGATCAAAGACATCCATCATCACTTAAACTGGAGCAACACTGCTTTTTTTCTAATTGTTTTATATTTGAGCTCTGCATAAGATTTCTTATGAAAAAAATAGTGCATGGGTACAAAAAGAATAAAAAGGTTTAAAAAACACTGGAATAAATTATCTCCACCTCCGACTTTCTTTCTCTGATTAGTCAAGTGCTAATTAGCGAAAGGTCCATCTGTTCCCCATTTATGACTTCATTGTTGCTGTAGTATATTATAGTCATTTTGGCCATTTACTCATCTATAAAATAAAATCATACTATTTTCACTAACAAGTACAAGTGTAAATTTCTAAACACACACACATATACACATGTGGTTTTGATTTAGCATCTGTGTGTTTGAAGACCATGATCACATAATCTTGCAAGTGACAGAAAATCTAGGTTGTTCCATTCAATTTTAGAGGGTTGATGGTTCATAAGGACAACTAAGATACTTTTATTCACCACTAAGTAATACAGAATTGTACAGGTACTGATGATGACATCAGCTGTCATCAAGCTGTGGGGAGAAAAGGTGTGGCGATTTAAGAAAAAAAATGGGCAGACCAAGCAGATTTTCATGTGTTTGGAAGTTTCTCAGTTGCGCTAGGGATGGGTTTAGCCGATTTTTCTAGGTAGCAAGGGCAAAATCATAGATATAAAGTAATAGTTCAAAAATACTGTCATTATACAAACAGCAAATAATTAGAAAATGAAAAAAAATTAAATGCTTTTACAGTTACAAAAATATTTAATAGACAAGGATGAATTTAACAAAAGATAGGTAAAACTTCTAACCCCAAAACTACAAAACATTGTGAAGAAATTTAAAAGGACCCCAGTAAATGGAAATTGGAAGAGTCAAATTGTTAAGATGACAACTCTCCCTATGAACTGATAGATTCAAAGTAATACCAGTCATAATTCTACTAGGCTTTTTTGTAGAAATTGACAGGCTGAGTATAAAATTTATATAGAAAGGTAAGGGACCTAGAGTATCTAAGGAATTTGGGAGAAAAAAATGAAGCTGGATATCTTACACAACATGACAAGTACATACTACAAAACTCCAGTAATCAAGAAACCATTGTGCTGGCAATACAGATTGGCAAACAGACCAAGGGAACAGAATGGAGAATTCAGAACTAGACACAGGCTTCTGTGGTTATTTGATTTTGACAAAAGGGATAAAGTAATAAAATTGTTGAAGAAAAGTCTTTTTAAAACCTACATTAGAATAACTGAGTATCTATATAGAGGAGGGGATCAGGGGAGACAGGGATAACCTTGACCTCAACTTTACACTAGATGTAAAAATTAATTTAGGTAGATCATAGACCTAAATATAAAAGTTAAAATTATAAATCATAGACTAGAAACATAGGAAAATGTCTTTTGACCTGGAGGCAGTCAAGGATTTCTTATCACAGAAAGTAAAAACCATTAAAAAAATGATATATCATCAAAATCAAAAATTTCTCATCAAAACACAAATTTAAGAAAATAAGCCACAGACTGGAAGAACGTAATTGCAAAATGAAGTGATTATAGAAGGCTGATGTTTGTGATATATTAAAAACAATACTTACACATCAGTAATAAAAAGACCAACAACTAAATTAAAAATCAGATAATAATTTGAACAAACACTTTACAAAAGAAGATACACAAATGGGGTGATAAGTGCATGAGTAAATGCTCAACACCGATCATCAAGGAAATGCAGATTAAAACCATGATGAAATTCCACTGTACACTTAACATTCTTGCTAAAATTAAAAAGACTGACAACACTAAATGTTGTCAAGGATATAAAGTCATTGGAAGTCTCATGTATCGATGATAAAGTAAAAATGTTAAAAACAACTTTGGAGAAATGACTAGAATTTCTCATAAACATACACCATCATGAAGAACCACCAATTCTAAGCATTTACCAAAGGGAAATTAAAACATACATTCACAAAGTGACAGTACAAGAATGGTTGTATTAGGTATCTGTTGCTGCATAACTAATTACCACAAACTTAGTGGCTTAAAACAACACATAATTATTATCTAACAGTTTTTGTGGGTCAGGAACCAAGCACATCTTAACTGGGTCCTCCACTTAGCGTTTCACATGACCGCAATCAAAGTGTCAGCTGGGATGCATTTTATCTTGAGGCTCAACTGGGAAAGAATCCTCTTTAAATCTCATTCAAGTTGTTGGAAGAATTAATTTCCCTGTGGTTGTGGAGTTGAAGGCCCAGCTTCAGTCTTACTGTTTGTTTGAGGTTACATTTATCTCCTTGCCATGTGGTCTTCTCATTTTGACTGCTCATTTCTTTCAAGCTGAGTAAGGAGAGAGAGTCCCTAGAAAGAGAATACTAGCAAGACAGGGACTCCTATGACAACGAATTATGGGAGTGACATACCGTCACTGTTACCGTCTGCGCATCTGGAGCGTCCGGGTTCATGCCCCAGTCCAGGAAGATCCCACATGCCGCAGAGTGGCTAGGCCCATGAGCCATGGCCTCTGAGCCTGTGCGTCCAGAGCCTGTGCTCCGCAACGGGAGAGGCCACAACAGTGAGAGACCAGCGTACCACAAAAAATAAAAAATAAAAATAAAAAAAATAATATCTCAAACAGACATACTTTGGGGTGGCAAATTCTTCTTCCCTTCATTATCATCATGTCAAAATTACTCTAGTTATGGATTTATCTTTCTATCTTTTACCTATATTATCTATTATTTGCTGAACCATCTGAAATAAAGTTTCAGATAGCATAAAACTTCATTTTTAATATGTCTGCATGTATCTCCTGAGAACAAGGAAATTATCTTAAATAACCACAACATCAGAGTCACATCAAACAAGTTTAACATTGTTAAATAGAGTCTATATTCAAATTTCTTCAACTGTTTCCCCAAAGTTCTTTAGAGTTTTATTTTTAAATCTAGGGTCCATTCAAAAGTCACTTATTGTATTTGACTTTTTATATCTCTTTAGCTTCCTTTGATCTAGAATAGCACTTCTTGCCTTTTTTGATTTTATAAAATTGGCTTTTTTTTTTTTTTGCAGTACACAGGCCTTTCACTGCTGTGGCCTCTCCCGTTTCAGAGCACAGGCTCCAGATGCGCAGGCTCAGCAGCCATGGCTCACGGGCCTAGCTGCTCCGTGGCATGTGGGATCATCCCAGACCGGGGCACGAACCTGTGTCCCCTGCATCGGCAGGCGGACTCCCAACCACTGCGCCACTAGGGAAACCCGATATATTAATTATTTTAAGCTGGTTACTTTTTAAAAAACAGCAGACATAGGAAAAACTCTGAAAACCAAGTAGGAATTACCCTTCTGTGAGAAACATTTACATTTATAAGGAAAATCTCCATTTGCTGTACCAGGAAGAAGAGGATGACCAAATCTCTAGAAACTCTTATCAATGGAGAAAGCAATGACTTAAGTCTGATCACAATCACCCTTGTTTACTGTGTTTTCCCTGGTTACCTCCCACAACTGGGTCTGCCCACCCTCAACACCCTCTTTTGTCTTTAGCTGAAGATGATATTTAAGGTGAAGATTTTGGCCATTTTGGAGATTTACTCAGCTCTCCCAGGTCTCTCTCATGTATACATGTTATTACATTTTTGTTTGATTTTCTCCTGTTAACCTGTCTCATGTCAACTTAATTCTTAGACCAGTCAGAATGACGTAGAAGGGTAGAGAAAAATTTTTTCCTCCCCAACAATAATAATTGGTGAATCTAAGTTAAGGGTATGCATGCTCTTCTTTCAACTTTTATGCAGGTTCAAAATTGTTCAAAATAAAAATTGGTGGGGCTGTAGTTTCACAATTAGCCACGATGGAGTACCTAGTACCAGACTAGCCCTCCCACTGTAAATAACTATAAAATTTGACAAAATATATGGAACAATAGTTTGCAGATACTACACTATAGGTGGTACAGGTTCTGATTTGCTGACAAAAGAGAAACACAGGAAGTGAGCCCAATTATTGCCCTGATTTTCTGCCAAGAGGCACTTTCCAGACTGCTTTCAGAGAGGTGGAACACAGAGCATGGCAATCTTGCCAACCTGAAGATATAGAGTTCAGAGTTAGGTGCTGTGTAGGTGGCTGGAATTTGTGAAGCAAGATAACAGACAAGGAGGAGCTATGCAGAGAAGAAGTTCTAGAAATCCACAGAACAGCCCCAATGAGTCTTTAGCAGAATACTAAGCCACATTTTTGCAATGCAGAAAACAACTATTGAGGATTCATTAATTGAATGGAGATTACAGAATTTTCAAAGTACTAGTAGTCATTCAAATTCTGATTCACCAGATAGAAAAGACATTCTTGAATATCACAGATTCAGATGAGGTATACACATAAGATTTAGTTGCACACCTAAGGCATAAGGCTACTTCTGAAAGCAGTTCTTTTATCTATTTCCTGTTTGCCCATTTCTGTTCCCCTGTAACCTTGAAAGAACCTAATTATAGGAATGAGATCACTAGGCAATTTAAACTAACTCCTGACATGCTCTCCAGAATGCACACCATGTTTGTCTAACATGTTAATTCTTTTCCTAGATTAAAAGAAATAAGAGTGACTACTTCTCTACCCCCAACTGCCTCCATAGCAATCCTGCAGGCAGATCACGCAGGCAAGATAACATCTGAAGAGAGTGTCAGCCAGTCTGCAAGCAATGGAGAATGATGAAGAACCCAACCTTCTGCCTTGATGATTCACTGAGATTCTTTCTGGCCTTTTTCCCTTTAAAAACTGTCATGACTGAGCAAAATCTTTGGAGTTGCTATTAGGACACAAGTCCACCTTTCCCCCAGATTGCCAGCTTTTTTGATTAAAGCAACTTTCCTTTCTACTGACACTTGCCTCCTGAATTATTGTCTTTTGAGCAGTAAGCAGCCAAACCTGAGTTCGGTAACATTTCAACTCTAGAACAAGCACTACTCTACATCTGCCAGAACAAAGCTTAAAACATGCCTCAGAAAATCAAGCTGGTACACAAGTAAACTAATTACCTGCTAGAACAAAATTTAATATGCCCATAAGTAAAGCACTGAAGAACTGATAAAATATCCAGAAAGAAAGATATGCAATATTTACTTTAATAATCAGAGAGCTGCTCAGTTTCCAGTGAGGGTCCTAAAATGTTTTCAGTATTGCATAAATTGTTTTACGTAGCTCAGCTTGGCTGGTGAATCCTTCTAATTTGAATAATTCCCCAGTGAAAATAAAATATAATAGTACAATGATACACACAAGATATACTTTTTGTTAGTAAACAACACCTGAAAAGATGGCAACTCAAAATAGAAGAACATGTAGTTCTCCACTAAGAATGAATGAAAACTGAAGTTGGAACTCACAAAATGTTTCCAAGAATATATAGAAAATTCCAAGGCACTTTGAGCCATGATAATATTCTAGATAATTTCTATCATGGCCATTGCACCCAATGTTTCCAAAACAATTTCTGATTTGGATTGGTTGAGTTAGACCATTCTCCTTACTAGCTTTGTTTATGTTCCAAAGTCCTGTTTGATTTTAAGCAAAAATAGCAAACATACATCTTGACACCTTGAGGAGGCTGAAACTGGAAGATGATATACACCATGACATCAGAGACAAAAATACATTTTAGGATAGCTTCCTAACAATAATTGTGTCTTACACAGCATTTTTTAGGATATAGAACAGCTGTCAATCACCAGCATCTACAAATCTATTTGAAAATTTGTGATGCTCAATTAAAAACCTGGAACTTTCATCCAACACTATATTAAAGATGAAGTACCTCAGTGAGAAATACTTTTTATAGAACCTGCCTCAAATATTTGAAGAAGGAAAATAGCCTGAAGTGGTAAACTCTCTGCTTTCTTCACAGAGCCTACCTGATTTTTGATTTCCATGTTTTCTGCAAGAGCTTAATTGAACCACATTGATTTGACCTTTCACTTTCAATTAACATCTTCTACAAAGTGTGAATTCACAGAGCCTGGTTTGACAGTTTCATACTTAACAAGAAAGTTTCTGCAAGTCTGTTTTGAATTTAAATGAAAAAATGCTGTAGATATCAAGTTACAGCTGAAAGAAATAAGTACCAAACTAGCTTAAGTTTACTTCTATTAGAAAGGGGCACTTGAATTTAATTTGACTAAAATAATCTGTCTCTCTCTGCTATTTAGAAATATGTGTTTTGTATGTAGTGTTTTGATTCTAGGCTACATAAAATAGGGTACACTCTAAAATACTACACTGCTATATCAAAAATATCAGTAGAAAAATCATTTCAGAGTGCATCCCACCTGGCCCTTGGCAGTGCCCCTGGAGCACTCCAGGTCAGCTTTCAGGTGCTGGAGACCTAGCAATGGTGTCATCTCCTGTTCCCTGTGAGCCCTTCGGGTCCCCACTGCAGTGGTGCTTCTGCTAAACCATTGAAGTGATAAGGAGTAACAGACTCCACCAGCCAGGAAATGCCTCCAGTGAACATTTTCTAACAACAACAGACTGAGCAAAAAGGGAGAGAAGCAAAAACAAGGACCTGGAATGAAGTGGCTCTTTGGAGCTAACTCCCATCTTCCCCATCACTCCCAGCCCTTGTTGAGGAGCCTCTGACACCATTGAGCCTACATATAAAAGGCAAGTCTTTGCATCCTTAATCTGTACCTGAAGTTCAATTCTGTTCCTGAGAGGGAGAGCAAAGACTGTTCAGGAGCACAGGAGCCATCATTTCTGGCTGAATTAGGACCTCAAGAGGGAACCTCGGAAGAGACAGCACACACAATTAAGAGGGGGTGCCTTCAAGATGGCAGAGGAGTAAGACGTGGAGATCACCTTCCTTCCCACAAATACATCAAAACTATACCTACTTACATGTGGTACAACTCCTAAAGAACAGTTACTGAATGCTGGCAGAAGACTTCAGACTTCCCAAAAGATGCCCTCAGGCAACCTACACGCAGAGGCGGGGCCATCTCCAAAGCTGAACACCAGGAGCTGTGTGAACAAAGAAAGGAAAATTTCTCCCAGCAGCCTCAGGAGCAGCAGATTAAATCTCCACAATCAACTTGAGGTACCCTGCATCTGTGGAATACCTGAATAGACAAAGAATCATCCCAAAATTGAGGAGATGGACTTTCAGAGCAGCTACAGACTTGCATTAGCTTTCTGCATCTAATTTGTTTCTGGTTTTATGTGTATCTTAGTTTAGAAGTTAGAGCTGATTATCATTGGTAGATTTGTTTATTGATTTGGTTGCACTCTTCCTTTTTTAATTTATATATATATATATATATTTCCTTTTTCTCTTTTTGTGAGTGTATATGAGTATCCTTCTTTGTGTGATTTTGTCTGTATAGCTCTATTTTGCATTTGTCCTAGTGTTCTGACTGTGCATTTTTTGTTATTTTTGTTTGTTTTGCTTTATTTTTTTAGTATAGTTTTAGTGCTTGTTACCATTAGAAGATTTATTTTTTGATTTGGTTGCTCTCTTCTTTCTTTCTCTCTTTTTTTAATTAACTTTTTTTTATAATATTTTTTCTATTTTAATAACTTTATTTTATTTATTATTACTTTTTCTTGCTTTCTTTCTGTTTTTCCACCCTTTTCTTCTGAGACGTGTGGCTGAGAGGGTCTTGGTGCTCTGGCCGATTGTCAAGCCTGAGGCTCTGAGGTGGGAGAGCCAAGCTCAGGACATTGGTAGACCAGAGGCCTCCCAGCCCCACATAATATCAATGGGCAAAAGCTCTCCCAGAGATCTCCATCTTAATGCTAAGACCCAGCACCACTCAACAACCAGCAACCTACAGTGCTGGACACCCTATGGAAAAAAGTAGCAAGACAGGAACACAAACCCAACCATTAGGAGAGAGGCGGCCTGAATTCATAAGTTCACAGACACCGCAAAACACACCACAGGACGTGGTCCTGCCCACCAGAAAGACAAGATCCAGCCTCATCCACCAGAACACAGGCACCAGTCCCCTCCACCAGGAAGCCTACACAACCCACTGAACCAACCTCAGCCACTGGGGGCAGACACCAAAAATAGCAGGAACTACAAACTTGTAGCCTGCAAAATGGAGACCCAAAACACAGTGAGTTAAGCAAAATGAGAAGACAGAGAAATACACAGCAGATGAAGGAGCAAGGCAAAAACCCACCACACTGAACAAATGAAGGGGAAATAGGCAGTCTACCTGAAAAAGAATTCAGAGTAATGATAGTAAAGATGATACAAAATTTTGGAAACAGAATGGAGAAATTACAAGAAACGTTTAACAAGGACCTACAAGGACTAAAGAGCAAACAAACAATGATGAACAAGACAATAAATGAAATTTAAAATTCTCTAGAAGGGATCAATAGCAGAATAATTGAGGCAGAAAACGGATAAATGACCTGGAAGATAAAATAGTGGAAATAACTACTACAGAGCAGAATAAAGAAAAAAGAATGAAAAGAGTTGAGAACATACTCTGAGACTTCTGGGACAACATTAAACGCAACAACATTTGAATTACAGGGGTCCCAGAAGAAGAAGAGAAAAAGAAAGGGACTGAGAAAATATTTGAAGAGATTATAGTTGAAAACTTCCCTGATATGGGAAAGAAAATAGTCAATCAAGTCCAGGAATTGCAGAGTCCTATACAGGATAAATCCAAGGAGAAACATGCAAAGACACCTTAATCAAACTATCAAAAATTAAATACAAACAAAAAATATTAAAAGCATCAAGGGAAAAGCAACAAATAATATACAAGGGAATCCCCTTAAGGTTAACAGCTGCTCTTTCAGCAGAAACTCTGCAAGCCAGAAGGGGGTGGCAAGACATTTAAAGTAATGAAAGGGAAAAACCTACAACCAAGATGACTCTACCCAGCAAGGATCTCATTCAGATTTGACCGAGAAATTAAAACCTTTACAGACAAGCAAAAGCTAAGAGAATTCAGCACCACCAAACCAGCTTTACAACAAATGCTAAAGGAACTTCTCTAGGTAGGAAACAAAAGAGAAGAAAAAGACCTACAATTACAAACCCAAAACAATTAAGGAAATGGTAATAGGAACGTACATATTGATAACTACTTTAAATGTAAAAGGATTAAATGTTCCCACCAAAACACATAGACTGGCTGAATGGATAAAAAAACAAGATCTGTATATATGCTGTCTACAAGAGAAACACTTCAGACCAAGGGACACATACAGACTGAAAATGAGGGGATGGAAAACAATATTCCATGCAAATGGAAACCAAAAGAAAGCTAGAATAGCAGTTCTCATATCAGAAAAATAGACTTTAAAACAAAGACTATTACAAGAGACAAAGAAGGACACTACATAATGATCAATCCAAGAGGAAGGTATAACAATTATAAATATTTATGCAAGCAACATAGGAGCACTTCAATACATAAGTTAAATGCTAACAGCCATAAAAGGGGAAATTGACAGTAACACAATCATAGAAGGGGACATTAGCACCCCACTTTCACTAATGGACAGATCGTCCAAAATGAAAATAAATAACGAATCACAAGCTATAAATGATACATTAAACAAGATGGACTGAATTAATATTAATAGGACATTCCATCCAAAAACAACAGAATACACTTTCCTCTCAAGTACTCATGGAACATCCTCCAGGATAGATCGTACCTTGGGCCACAAATCAAACCTTGGTAAATTTAAGTAAATTGAAATTATATTGAGTATCTTTTCTGACAACAACGTTATGAGACTACATATCAATTACAGGAAATAATCTGTACAAAATACAAACACATGGAGGCTAAACAATACACTACTAAATAACCAAGAGATCACTAAAGAAATCAAAGAGGAAATCAAAAACTACCTAGAAACAAATGACAATGAACACATGACAACCCAAAACCTATGGGATGCAGAAAAAGCAGTTCTAAGAGGCAAGTTTATAGCAATACAATCCTACCTCAAGAAACAAGAAACATCTCAAATAAACAACCTAACATTATATCTGAAACAATTAGAGAAAGAAGAACAACAACAAAAAAAAAAGTTAGCAGAAGAAAAGAAATCATAAAGATCAGTTCAGAAATAAATGAAAAACAAATGAAGGAAATGATAGCAAAGATCAATAAAACTAAAAGCTGGTTCTTTGAGAAGATAAACATAATTGATAAAACATTAGCCAGACTCATCAAGAAAAAAAAAATAGAAGAGTAAAATCAATAGAATTAGAAATGAAAAAGGATAAGTAACAACTGACACTGAAGAAATACAAAGGATCATGAGAGATTAAAACAAGCAGCTATATGTCAATAAAATGGACAAACTGGAAGAAATGGACAAATTCTTAGAAAAGAACAACATTCTGAGACTGAAACAGGAAGAAATAGAAAATATAAACAGACCAATCACAAGCATTGATATTGAGACTGTGATTTAAAATATTCCAACAAACGAAAGCCCAGATGGGTTCACAGGTGAATTCTGTCAAACATTTAGATAAGAGCTAACCCCCATCCTTCTCAAACTCTTCCAAATATAGCAGAGGGAGGAACACTCCCAAACTCATTCTACAAGGCCACCATCACCCTAATAACAAAGCCAGACAAAGATGTCACAAAGAAACAAAGCTACAGGCCAATATCACTGATGAACATAGATGCAAAAATCCTCAACAAAATACTAGCAAACAGAATCCAACAGCACATTAAAAGGATCATACATCATGATCAAGTGGGGTTTATTCCAGGAATGCAAGGATTCTTCAATAAAGGCAAATCTATCAATGTGATAAACCATATTAACAAATTGAAGGAGAAAAACCATATGATCATCTCAATAAATGCAGAGAAAGCTTTCGACAAAATTCAACACCAATTTATGATAAAAACCCTGCAGAAAGTAGGCATAGAGGGAACTTTCCTCAACATAATAAAGGCCATATATGACAAGCCCACAGCCAACATCATCCTCGATGGTGAAAAACTGAAAGCATTTCCACTAAGATCAGGAAGAAGACAATGTTGCCCACTCTCACCACTCTTATTCAACATAGTTTTGGAAGTTTTAGCCACAGCAATCAGAGAAGAAAAGGAAATAAAATATCTTCTTCTGAGGAACCATACTGTAATATACAGTTTTATATCCTGACTTTTTTTTTTCACATTGTATCACATATATACAACGGAGTATTACTCAGCCATAAAAAGAAATGAAATTGAGATATTTGTAGGTGGATGGACCTAGAGTCTGTCATACAGAGTGAAGTCAGAAAGAGAAAAACAAATACCATATGCTAACACATATATATGGAATCTAAGAAAAAAAAGAAAAAAAAATGTCATGAAGAACCTAGGGGTAAGACAGGAATAAAGACACAGACCTACTAGAGAATGGACTTGAGGACACAGGGAGGGGGGAGGGTAAGCTGTGACAAAGTGAGAGAGTGGCATGGACGTATATACACTACCAAACGTAAAACAGATAGCTAGTGGGAAGCAGCCGCATAGCACAGGGAGATCAGCTCGGTGCTTTGTGACCACCTAGAGGGGTGAGATATGGAGTGTAGGAGGGAGATGCAAGACAGAGGAGATATGGTGACATATGTATATGTATAACTGATTCACTTTGTTATAAAGCAGAAACTAACACACCATTGTAAATCAATTATATTCCAATAAAGATGTGAAAAAATATCATTTCATTTGTGAAAATATGGACTTATTCCAGCATGGTACTTCCTCTTGTCACACACTTTACACTGTATCTTATACATCAGGAAACTAAGACATTGCATTTTCTATAAGCAGATTATTATTGGTAAAGATGAGCTTTCTTTAGTTCTGGGAAATGTTCAGTGGAGTCTCTCACCATGCAGCTGTACTTCATAAATAAGAAAAATATTTGATATGGCCATTCACAAGTTAGAGGATCATAAAATCCTTCAAAAGCCACTACTTTTATCTTACAAATGTAAAATAAATATGTATGAACCTTGTCATTTATATTTGCCACGATCAAATGCACATAATCACATGGGTCTGAATCCTGACATGAAATCCTGAATCTTTTTTCCTTTTTACTGATGGCAAGAGAATCTATTCCTACAATGATATTCAACTCAGTATATACCTTCCAATGCTTTAGCAACATTGCTCAAGTTGATCTGAAAGGTAGGTTATATTCTTGAAACATTCTGTAAATTATAAACAAAGATCATGGTAATTCAAGTCATGCTTCATGTGACCAATACCTCAGAACACTGTAAATGGAGAACAAGTATTTATGATGTCAAATGAAAGAATTTCATTTGACATCATAGGTAACATTTTTCATTTTTTTCATGCCAGTCTTAAAAATGGTGCCTAGTGACAGTTAATTGCCATAAAACCTTCACACTCATGGAGTCTGTAATTCTAAAGAACTCTTACTTATATCTTGACCCCATTTAAGAAAGTACTATTCTCCCTGGAGCTGTATAGGGATGGACTGGTCTCATCAGAATCCAAAACTAAAGAAAAGTTAAAGAATAGTCTGTCAGCAAAGTTGGAAGAAATCATTGTATATGGATTATTGTTTCCTCTGGGATGAATATATTGATACATACTACCTCCTGTGATACAAATATCTAAGAGCTACAAGACATATAATAAGTAAATAACCCATTTATGGTCAACAAATAAAATTAGCAGGTGCCAGTTTGCAAATGGTGAAAAGATAACACATATACACTTATTTTTTCATATTCTGCAATTTTACAACTTTATACTCAGCACTTCCCAAAGCCCCAGGGATGGTTCACAACATCATACTATCAAGATTGAAGAATAAAAATAATGCTTTGGCTCAAAGACATAATACCTCACCTAAAGCATTTCCTCAAAAATAACAGACCAAAGGACTGATTTCATCATTTCCTTTTTGGCATTTAAGAAAAGTGTATTCAAACGTTTAAAAAATAAGAGTGAAATTTTTAAGACATAGTGACTGAGTAGTGCCTTTCTACAAAAACGGAATTTAAAGCCATGGAAAACTAAATAACAAATGAAGAATGGCTGAGAATTGCCACTGGAAGACTTTGAAATAAATGCTGACGAAAAGAATGAAGTTGTGTCAAGGTACTGATCCATGCTGTCTCAGAGAGGCAATAGACTGAAAGGCGTAGGGTCAAGTTTCCAGAAAAAAAAAATCATCCTAATCTTGCAGTCCTCACCCTTCTATGGCCAAAGTTGCTTTGGAAATGACAAGGAGGGATTGTGTAATATGAATCCCTGTCAGAGAACTGTGGCAGTAATATTCTGGGTCAAGCCAGCGCACTCAAAATTCCTCCTATCAAAATAGCACCCTGGCTATATGGTGCCCAATAAAACTGAGAAGCTGGAGTTGTGATTGTGAGAACACTGCAGTTTAATAAATAATTCACTTTGTTCTTTGTATGTCCCTAAGTAAAGTAGAATAGGTCTCAAAGAGCCTAGGCAGCACTGATATCCAGGAACAGTGAGAGGGAAAAAAATAAAACAGAAGGGACAGAATCAAAAAATAAGCCAGGAGATTTTACCAGAGAGTCAGTGTTAGGACAAGCAGAAAAATATGGTTCATTTCTAGTCTTGCCATCAGCAACAGCAGTAATCCACACTGTCCCCCAAGTTTGTGTTAAACTTTCAAAGCAGGATACTAAATCCTTTCACAAATTTTCTTAAAGCTGTGACAGTGAGAACAAAGCAGAGAGCATTTCCTTACAGTTTGGGTAAGGAAATTGAGCAGCCCAATATAGATGAAGAAATTTAAAGAATCCATAGTGCTAGAGTATTTCTGTGGGTTTGGAGAATTCACTGAGTGAATGTATATCCTGCAAAAAGAGGGTGATAAAATTAAGCATATCTCTTGATCTTGATAATTCAGTGCCACATGATGATTTTGGTCTTTTCCTACTAAATGACAAAATGGTGTATGGTAAATATTTAAGATCTTCTCTCCACAAACTCTATTAGGACAACTTTCTGCTGCATTTGATTATATTTCTGCTCATAAGCATTCCACAAATCCTGAGTTGTTAGACTCAGAGCAAGTAGCACACTTTTTTTTCATCCTAGAGAAACTGCCCACTTTCCTCATCTTCTTTTGCTGCAGTGAAGAAAGTGGTGAATTTGTACAAAAGAACAATGTCAGATTTTTGTCCCTCAATTTTTACACAGTCAATTTTTTGTTCAAAAGTGATGCTCAGAATTTGTGCTCAAGGGATGTCAAATTGTCAGAATTATCCTACTGAAAGCTTTTCTTGCACAGGAGTCTGCTTTGTCTAAGAAACTCTTTTCAGTGTCAACATAACACTTTTGATGTATGCAGTAGCTGTTTTGCTTTTCTCACTTTTGACCACGAATACCATGTTTGTTGCTTGTAGTTTTCACACAATTGTGTATAATATTTTGGAAAGATTATTCTGTGCATGTTTCTTTGCACTTTCCCTAGCTCAAATGAACTTATTAACCCATATTGATTTCTACATTTGTGTTTTCTCACACTTTTTCTTAATATATGAGTTATTTATTTTGAGAAGATGGCATATTCTGTTAAATTAGGTGAGGGCAGTCAGGGGATTTCTTCAGTTTCTGAAGTCTCAAAATAAGAGATTAGTGTATTATTCAAGTTGTTTTGCATTTTGTGCTATACACTCTATTAGAGATAAAAATATAAATAAGGTAGAGGACCTGCCTTTTGAAGTTCTTGTTCTGGTATAACTATGATAGATAGTAATAGGTGCTATAAGTGGCTATGAAGGATCTAACTCTGCTTGGGGCAGGGGAAATAGAGTGAGTCTTGTTAAAAAAGGAATATCTGAAATGTAGCAGAATATGCCACCACAAAATTTGCATCTCTGACATAAGAATCATTTTGAGCTGATTACTTTGAGAAACAGCAGACATGGGAGATGCCACAAAGAGTAGAAGTTACTCTTTTCTTTTTGACAAGCCTTAGAAAATTTATTTTTTAAATTTATTTTATTGAAGTATAGTTGATTTACAATGTTGTGTTAGTTTCTGCTGTACAGCAAAGTGATTCAGATATGTATACATATTTTTTCATATTCTTTTCCATTATAGTTTATCACAGGGTATTGAGTATATTTCCCTGTGCTATACAGTAGGACCTGTTGTTTATCCATTCTATATATAATAGTTTGCATCTGCTAGTCCCAAACTCCCAATTCACCCCTCCCCCACCCCACCTCCCCTTGGCAACCAGAAGTCTGTTCTCTATGTCTGTGAGTCTGTTTCTGTTTCATAGAAAACTATATTTGTTCACATATAAGTGATATCATATGATATTTGTCTTTGTCTGACTTACTTCACTTAGTATGATAATCTCTAGTTGCATCCATGTTGCTGCAAATGACATTATTTCATTCATTTTTATGGCTGAGTAGTATTCCATTGTGTGTGTGTGTGTGTGTGTGTGTGTGTGTGTGTGTACCACATCTTCTTTATCCATTCATCTGTCAACGGACATTTAGTCTGTTTCCATGTCTTGGCTATTGTAAATGTGCTGTTATGAACACTGGGGTACATGTATCTTTTCAAATTAGAGTTTTCATCTTTTCCAGATATACACCCATGAGTGGAATTGTTGGACCATATGGCAACTCTATTTTTAGTTTTTTGAGGAATCTCCATAATGTTTTCCATGGTGGCTACACCAATTTACATTCCCACCAACAGTGTAAGAGGGTTCCCTTTTCTCTACACCCTCTCCAACATTTATTATTTGTGGATTTTTAATGATGGCCATCCTGATCAGTGTGAGGTGATACCTCATTGTAGTTTTGATTTGCATTTCTCTAATAATTAGCAATGTTGAGCATCTTTTCATGTGTCTATTGGCCATCTGTATACAGAAGTTACTCTTTTGAAGGGAAATTTACAGTTATAAAGGGAATATACATTTGTAAGTGTGTGTCTGTAATAGGAAGAGGATGACTCTACACTGGAGAGTTTTATCAGTGGAACAGGCTCTGATTTAAATCTGCATAACAAGCCTTACTCTTATTTACTAACCTCCCATAACTGTCCTCTTTCCCCACCTCCCACCTTTCTTTTGTCTTTAGCTGGAAACAGTATTTAAACTGGTGGCTTAGGCCACTTCAAGGAGTTACTCTTATATCCCTGGGTGTCTCCCATGTATACATGGGTATTTCTGTTAATAAATTTCTGTTTGGTTTTCCCTTGTTAATCTATCTTTTATTACAGGAGTCTCAGCTAGGAATCAGAAGGGTAGAGGAAAAATTATTGTTTCTCCCCTACATGTCTCACAAAAAGATAAAGGAAGCAAGAGAAGTATAGCACAGAGAAACATGACCAGTTCAGATAATAAGTAGTTGAACGTAGTCCTACTAAGAAGTTAAAACTTTATACTATAGGTCAGTAATTCTCCTTGGTGCACAAATAAATAAGCTATAAAGAGTTTAGAAATGTCTGTGCCCTGGACACCACCCTCTCAAGATTCTAATTTATTGGTCTATGATGAGTAATGAAGGTAATTTGTAAAATCTCCCTGGTGTCGACTGAAATAAAACACACAACATGATGGTTGTGAATTCAGTTTTATTTGGGGACTTACTGAGGACTATACCCCAGGAGACAGCCTCTCAGGTACCTCTGAGGAACTGCTCTGAAGAGGTAGCTGGAGAGGTCAGTGTATATGTGATTTTGGCAAAGGGAGCACATGCAACCAAGCACACATCTCAAGAATCTAACTATTTGAAGACCTGTTCTGCCAGTTTGCCCAGAGCACAGAGTGCCTCATTCCTAGTCTCTGCCCTGAACTCCTTTCAGGGTGCATTAAAGCTCAGCACCTGCAGTAGCTAATGACCCCATCCATGTAGAGCTGGATGGAGAGCGACACTCTTTACGTGGCACTGGTTATGCTAATTCAGAGCCAGTGGAAAATCAACACTTTACACAATGGAAGCCATTGAAGGGTTTTAAGCAGGACCATGAATGATGATTTGGGGAAACAAAATTTATTTAAATTGAAGAAGTGAAAGATCAAAGGCTGAAATACAATTAGAACAGTAATAACAAGATATCACCCCTCAACTCCTGCAAATCTAAAACAAAATTTTCACTTGCATCAAGCAAAATGGTACAAAAAAAGGACAAGGTAGTAAGTTTCTATAAGGCTATATTTATTCTACATAAAGAATTATTTTCTGTTCTGATATTTTATCATCCTTATGTTTTTATTTTAAGATGTTTATTTTATAAAATAATGGTGAATATACATGGTGCTTATTGATATCGATATTTGATGTTTTTACTTGGCAAAATATCAGTTTTGTTTTTCACAGTTGGAAGTGCTTACAATTTCCCTGCTCTTTCTTTCTTTTGTTTTTACTTTCACAATTGACATATTAAATGCATACTGTGAGATGTGTAACATATACAAATATAAAGTTTACAAATCAATGAATTTTTACACTTGTGTATACCCCTGTATCCACCACCTACTTTATGACGCAGAATTTGTCTAACACATCTGAAAGTTTCCTCATGCCCCATTTTATTCAATTTCCACTCCTCCATCGTTGGCAACCACTGTTGATTTATTGTGTCAGAGATTAGCTTTGTCAATTCTTGTACCTAATATAAATGGAATCATACAGTATGTACTGTCTGGTTTCTTGCAGTCAACATAATGCTTCTCTGACTCATCCATGTTGTTGCGTAAACTTCAGCAGTTTTTTTTTTTTTTATTTCTCGGTAGCATTTCAATGTATGATATTAACACAACTTGTTTATCCATTCTCCTGTTGATTGACATTTGGGTCATTACTATTTTTAGTTATTTTGAGTGAGGCTACTATGACCATTCTTTTATGAGTCATTGTGGACATATGTACTTGTTTCTCTTGGTTATATACATAGGAGTAGAATTTCTTCGTCATGGACAAGCAATATAGTTTATCCTGATATAAGTCTATTGTAATATATTTAGCATATATTAAGAAGATGTGAAACTAAAGTTAGTATCAACTAAATTTATTTAGAGTGGCTGCATAAACTTACAATTCCACCACCAATATATGAAAGCTACAGTTGTTCTACATGCTTGTCAACTCTTAGTATTATGTCTTTTTAATTTAAGCCATTTTGGTGAGGGTATAGCCATATATCACTGTGATTTACTTTTGTGTATGTTGGGTCATCTAAAGAAGATTACTGTTTTTCAATACCTGTTTATTTTAGTTGATCAGTTGTACAAGTAAGCACAACTACACGTTTTTGTTTACTTAAAAAAAATTGGGCTGTAATTCACATGTCAAAATATTCACCATTTTAAAGTGCCCAATTCAGTGATTTTTAGAATACTCACAAAGTTGTGCGACCATAAACACTATCTAATTCCAGAACATTCCCACACTGCAAAAAGAAATTCCACACTCATTAGCAGCTACTCTCACTCTCCTCTCTGTTCCCCTTCCACCTCTCATCCCTCAACCTTGGGCAACTATTAATCTACTACTTTCTGTCTCTATGGCTTTGCCTACTTTCATGTAAATGGAATCACGTAATATGTTGCCTTTCATGTTTGGCTTCTTTAAGTTAGCATAATAACATGTTGTATCATCTTTCAGTACTTCTTTCCTTTTAATGGCTGAATACTATTCCATTGTGTGAATATACCATATCTTGTGCATCCATCCATCAACTGATGTACATTTGGGAGGTTTTCACTTTTTGACTATTATGAATAATACTGCTATGAACATTTGTGTATGAGGTTTGTGTAGACATGTTTCCTATACTCTTGGGTATATATCTAGAAGTATAATTGCTGGATCATATGGTAACTCTGTTTAATTTTTTGAGCAAATATCAAATTATTTTTTAAAGAGACTGCTTACATCAGCTTACATTCTCACCAGCAGGGTATGAGGATTCCAGTTTTCTCACATATCTGCCCACAGTTGTTATTGTCTGTCTTTTATTATAGTCACCTTAGTGGATGAAAGTGGGTTTCTCACTGTGGTTTTGATTTGCATTTCTCTACTGACTAATGATGTTGAGAATCTTTACATGTGGTTATTAATCATTTGTATATCTTCTTCGGAGAAATGTCTATTCAAATCCTTTTCTCATCTTTAAATTACATTATTAACTTTTTCTTAGTGACCTCTAAAGTTTTTTTTATTTTATTCTGGTAACAAATCCTAATAAACAGATATTCTTAATTTAATGAAATCAAATTTATTGTTTTATTTAATCTTTTATGGCTTTATTTTATGGCTATTTTTTTTCCTTTATAAAGGAAAAAACTACTACTCCATAATCACAAAGATATCCTCCTATGTTTTCTTCTACAACAGAGTTTAACAATTTTTTTCTGTGAAGGGCTAGATAGTAAATATATACAGCTTTGTGGGCCTTACACTCTTTATCATAATTACTCAACTCCACCACTGTAGCATGAGAAAAGTGATAAAGAATACATAAATGAATAGGTTGGCTGTGTTCCAATAAAACAATTTACAAACAGAAGTAGTGGGTCAGATTTGGTCTATGAGCCATATTTCTAAAAGTTCTATTGTTTCATCTTTCACATTTAGGTCTACTGTCTATCTCAATTTGATGTTTGTGTGTGGTGTAACGTAGGGATTAAAGTCCATTTTCGTCTATAAGGATATGAAATTATTTAATACATGGCATCATTTATTAAAAAGACTATTCTTTCTCCCACTTAATTACAGTGAGATCTTGGATGTTAGTCAAGTGACTCTATATGTGTGGGCTTATATTTGGATGCCCTATTCTGCTCCATTGGTCTATTTGTCAATCCTTTCATCAATATCAAACTGCCTTAATCATTATAGGTTTATAGTTATTCTTGAAATCTAGTAGTATAAGTCCTCCAACTTTGCTTTTCTTCTTCAGGATTATATTGACTATTCAAAGACCTTTGCATTCTGATACAAGTTTTATAATCAGTTTATCAATTTACACACACACTACACACACCCTGCAGGAGTTTGAATGGGATTACATTTACTCTATAGATCAGTTTTGGAAGAATTGACATTATAACACTACAGAGCCTTCCAATCAATCCATAAACATAGTATGCTTTTCCTTTCATTTAGATCTTTTTCAATGTCTTTCAGAATGTTTTGTAGTTTCAGGTATAATGATTTACCACATCTTTTATTAGATTTATTTCTAAGTATTTGATGCTTTTTATTGTTATTTTCAATGTCGTCTTTTTATTGGCCCCCAAATTTTTGTTAGCTTACAGAAATACAAATGAATTTTGCATCTTGACTTTTTCCAAGTAACTTTGATAAATTCACTAATTAAATCTAATTGTTTCTGAAATTTTGCTTGTCCCTGAAATCCAAAACTCTTATAACTGAAGAGATTACTGAACTAGTATAGAGAAGAGGTAATAAAAGCACAAACTAAAATGGTGGTTATGAGGAAAGATTTAAGAAATCTATAAAAGAATCCATGGAAACTGGAATTTTAATGACAATGTAATGAATATTAGAGTCTATCAGGTTTCTATCTTGGATGGATGAATAGCTAATGTTGCCATTTACCAAGGTAGGAAATACAGGGAGAAGAAAACGCTTAAGAAAAAAATAATGAGGTTAGTTTTTAATAAATTCCCTTGAGTCATCTATAAGATATTTAAGGGAAAATTTCCATTAAGGAACTGAAAACAGAAATCTGGACTTCAGGTATTGAAAGATTTTAGGAATATAGTTGATAGTTGAAGCCACAGAGATATAGATGAAAACATAAGAACAATGTGTAAAGTGAAAAGAGAGCTAAAGATTTTAGTACTGGAAAATGCCAATATTAAAGGAGCAGTGAAGTGAGAAAAATCAACAAAGGAGAACAAAAAGAAATGCCCAAGAAAGGACAAACAAGAAAGGTAATCACAGAAACCAATGAAAGAAAGATTTTCAAGAGGTAGAGCATGTTCAGCAATGTGAAGTGCTATAAATTGGTCAAATGAACCAAAATTGAAATCACACATTTAGAAGTTATTAATTACTTTTTCCAGAGATATTTCAGCACATGATGTTTGAAATGGAAGCCATATTGAAGTGGATTGAATTGGAGGTGAAGAAAATTTTAAAAAACAAAAAAAGAAAAACTGAGCAAAACAGCATTTGTAAAGTCTTTTATGTGAAGAGCAGGAGAAAAGACTCTAGACAAAGATTAATACAGGTTCAAAGGAAGGGGTTTTTTTTAAATTTTTATACAATTTTTTTAGGTTACACTCCATTTACAGTTATTACAAAATATTAGCTATATTCCCCATGCTGTATAGTATGGGGGATCCTTGATGTACTGTACACCAATCTTACACCCAATAGCTTGTACTTCCCACTCCCTCACACCTATAATGCCCTTCCCCCCTCCCACTGGTAACCACTAGTTTATTCTCTATATATGTGAATCTACTTCTTTTTTGTTATATTCACTAGTTTGTTGTATTGTTTTAGATTCCACATATAAGTGATATCATATAGTATTTGTCTTTCAATACCCTCCAAGTCCATCCATGTTGCTGCAAATGGCAAAATTTTGTTCTTTTTTATGGCTGAGTAGTATAAGGAAGGTACCTTTGAGTGACAATATTTGATAATATTTGTATCTCTAGTAGAAAGACCCAAAGAGTTTGAGGCTATAGATGGAAGAGAGAATAATAAATGGAACAAGATCTTGGAGTAAATGGAAGGAGAGTGGATCTGATGCATAAACACTACCTGAATTAAACTAAACTATCCCTGTAATGGGATAAATAGAAACACAAATACTTATATGTTTTACAGATGTTAGGACATGGAAGTTGGATATAGGTTAATACCTGCTAGTTTGATCTTCTCCCCTACCTAGTCTCTCACATTCTATTATCTACTTAACATGTTTGAATTACTTCTAAGTTGCCCTCAAATGGGTGAAAAAATATCCCTCCCTTACTTGAACTTCACTTCCTTCACATATAATGAACAGTGCCACAGGCACCTTGTAAGCCTCTAGAAAGGATTTATTTTGTGGTGACAGGCCTTCAATTATGCATGTAAAAATCAAGCTACAGATTTAAATAATATGTGATAGTTTTTGTGAAGGTAAGAACGTATAAAGAACAGACATTCATGCTATCCCTTGCTACATATCCACTTCCACCTCCATCAAATACAAAATTCCAAATAGAATCAAGTTAATAGTAAAACAATGTAAGTTCTGAAGATTTTTATTAAAAGCTATTAATTAAGAGGGCATGGAGACTTTTTTTATAAAGCAGTGTCAATTATTTGCATTGAATACACTGAACATCAACAAAGAAATACATAGATTTTAGTGGAATGTGACAGGTAGTTTATAGTATCAATGAGGATATTGAGACATCTGGTAAATGGAGGCTTGTGATTACATTAAGCAAAGGAAACTTTGAAGGCAATAAATTGAAATTGACAGGTTTAAATAATTATAACAGAAAATGAGTGGTCAAGATAATTTTTAAGATACTTCCTCAATACACATGAATATTAAGGTAGCTTATAAAATTCAGATTTGATTTCTATGGGCAAGCAAGTGAATATTTTTAAATGTTTCCCATTGCATTTGCCACAACATGCAAAATACATAAGGTGATGATTGGGAAGTTAATCAAAAGATGAGACTGTCAGCTCCTAAATTAATTCATTAGTCTAATATTCATGGAATATATTTTCCTTTCAATGCACACACATAATTCTTATTAGCATTAGTGGGAGGAAGTTTCACTTGCATGGGAAGAATACAGCAATCAACATGCAAAAGTCTAAGAAAACTCTGTGAAGAATTTGTTATTTCATTGTTTATTGCAAAAGTGCTGTCTGCATGACACCAAATGAATACATTGAATCATCCAAATGTTTCTTAACAGCTGCATGTTTTACATAGTAGATGAAAAGTATAAAATGTTTTTTGCATTTGGTCCATAAAAAGAAAAGGTAACTAAATACTAACCACGTGCCAAGCACTGTGCTAAGTCCCTGACAAGTGTAGTTATTGACACAAAAGTGCTGTGAAGTCATCCCAAAACTCAGTGGCTTAAAATAATCATTTATTCTCATGCATCTGTAGGTCAATTAAGCATTAGTTGATAGAGACTGGGCTCAGCTGGGGAGATTTTCTGACCTTAAGCTAGACTTGCTCAATGGATTTGGGTGTTAGCTAGCAGTTGTATGATCTATGCTGGGCCCATGTAAGGTGGTTTGTTCTGCTCTGATGTATTTAATCTTCTCCAGGGAGCAGCATAGCCAGTGGCAAAGGAACAAGAGGGCAAGCTGAATGGTGTAAGAGCCTTACATATTTTGGTCATGTTATGTCTTACAGCCTGCCATTGACCAAAACAAGCCAAATGGCCAAGCTCAGAGTCAAGGGTTGGGGACATATACTCTACATCTTCAGTGGAAGAAACTGCAAAGTCACTGGGCAAAGGGCATGGATACAGGATGGGGTAAAGAACTGGGGCCATTAACAAAATCTGAAATACACAGTATTTTATTTATTCTTCAACACATCCCCACATATTATCCTCTTATTACAAGTAGGAAATTAGAAAAAAGAGAGGTTAAGTGACTTGCCCAAGTCATAGAGGTAATAAGTTGCAGAGCTAATGCCAAAGTTCATTTTCATTGTTGTCATTCCAGTACATAATTTTCTATGCACATAGTTTAAAAATCTGCAAGTTAAATGAGGTCTGCCAATTAACTGATACACAAATGGTATTGGCAGGTAAACAATAAATATATGCATGTGTGTGTTTGTATGTGTCTCTGTGTGTTTATCCATAATCATATAGAATATTGAGTAATAAAAAAAAAACAACCACTTGATTGAATCAATGGGGTAACATTTAAATCAACCTTTAGTTTTTGATTGCTCATACATGTAAGATATCTGTCAGAGATGTCTGTGGCAAGACTGCTTTGTCTTCCTAAACCTCTCATCATCCGAATTGTGAAGAAACCACACAATCTGTTCTTCTCTTTTTCTGATTCTGGGCTGAAGGATGGTAAGGGAGTATATTGTGAAAGCAGACTCACCACAGTTTTACACACGTGCAGATATATTTTGAGAGGGAAAGGAACAAGTTGAGGGAACACATATCATGTGGCTTCAGTTCTCTCAATAAATATAATAATGATACTATCATTTACTCAGAGATAAATAAAAAGATATCCAACTCTTCTCTATCCTTAAATAAATAAATAAATGGCAGCACACTTTTTCCTGCCTTTCCCTCAAGTTACTATTGTATTTTTCTCTTTCCCTTCAATGCCAGTCTATACTTGCTGCTGCTGCTCCCTGATACCACATTCTCACATTAATGCCTTAGCTTCCTTCCTCACTGGTCTTGCCCTCTCCAATGTTATCTTTCATCTCCCAATCACAAATATTTCTATCAGTCCTCATCCTTTTTGCCCTCTTTCCAGTATATGCCATTTTCCTACTCTTCTACCACTGGAAACTCTATATTTAGAGGAAATGTAGAGATGTTAGCTATGTGGGTACCGGAACCAGTCTGCCTGGATTCGAATTCTGACTCTTCCACTTCAGAGTGCTGTGGCCTTTAGTAAATTAATGAACCTCTCCTTGCCTCTGTTTCCTCATCTGTAAAAAGGGGGTAGTCATAGCACCATAGTACCCAAATTATATGGTTATCATGAGGATTAAATGAGGTCATCTATGGTAAATACTCTGAAAGCTGCCTGGCACACAGTAAGTACTTAATAAAAACTCTCTCCTTTGATGATACTGCATTGCCCTGTGCTCTTCCTACATTTTTTAGCATACTGGATTTAGTTCCTCCTCCCAATCCCTATTTATATATGTTTACTCACAGTTTATTCTCTTTTTAAAATATTTCTTTATTGAAGTATAGTTGATTTACAATGTTGTGTTAGTTTAAAGTATACAGCAGTGGTTCAGTTTATATATATATATATATATATATATATATATATATATATATATACATATATACCTTTTCAGATTCTTTTCCATTTCTTTTCCATTATAAGTTATTACAGGATATTGAGTATAATTCCATGTGCTATACAATAGGCCCTTGTTGGTTATCTATTTTTTATATAGTAGTGTATATATGTTAATTCCAAACTCCTAGTTTATCCCTATCCCCCCTTCCCTTTTGGTAACCGACAGTTTATTTTCTATGTACTCACAGTTTATTCTTATACTTCTCTCCTATACCCTTTTGTTATCCTTACCTAGTATCAAAATTTTAACTATTAATCTTACCTAATATCAAAATTTGATGCCCCAAGTTCTCAAATCTATGTCTGGCCTAACCACTCTTCAAATAACACTATTTCAATTTAACACAATTTTCTCATACTCAGTTTTCTACTGACAAACAGAAAAACTGCTCAGTGGTCTCATCAAATTATCCCCTTATATACTTTAAGATCACATCTTTTATGCTTTAACCTTCTTTTTACTAAGTAACTCCAATCCCTTTAAACTTTTCTTGTAAAGCCTGTTTTCCATTCCTTTGAAATTCTTTATTATACATTTCTCTACCTTCCAATACCTCTATATTCTTCTTACAGTATGAAAATTCACTCTTCATAATATTCAAAAAATGTTTTGACTAATGTTGATTACAATGAAAGCATATTCTAACCTTGGGTGCTAATCCCCTGCTAGGTTCCATTATTCAGCTTGTGGGTAAGAATAGTAATTTTCCTGTTCTTCTTGATTCTAGCCAGGTCTGTTCCAAAGAATAAAAAGGTAAAATTAATATAATATGAACAGCATTATCATGACCTCAATCAAAGTTGTGGGTTTTGTGCACAGCAATTTGCCCTTGTTAATTCATATTGTAACTGTATGAAAGGAACTAAACAAAATAGAGTACAGGATTGGGCACATACATCTAGGCTTATTCCATATCCTAGGACGTCAGCTAAAGTTCTTGTGAGAATATGCCAAAGATCATTCTACACTAGAAAAATCAAATGCCAGAAGGATAGTGGACTTAGGAATCAGTTTAAAAGAATCTAGTGCCTCATTTATGAATTAGGAGTAATCAAGCACAGACAACTCTGAAAATTTTGGATATGTAAACTGCTAAGATTTTGTAAAATAGCTGGCGACATGGATTTGAATTCTAAATGCCTCCACACCAAATTTTCCTGAAAAAATCCCCTTTAAACCACTGTCCCCATTAACACCCTGGCCATTCACAATATGTACTCCACCATCTTTTCTCATTAGGGCTTCTAAGAGCTTCAGGAACTGTTTGTGTAGCAATTACAACTATGCTTGAAACAGTCAGATTGTTTATAGATTGACAGTAAAGAACTTATAGGGGTCCAAAACACTACAAATCTCCAAACTTCCTTGGGGCTGTAGGAAAGTTTCAAAAGCACTGATAAGAAGCAGGTTGCAGCCATTAAGCAGATATTGACTTGCATTGAAGGCAGTCACACACGTATCAAACTGTGACTAAGTATTGATCCAAGACAGATATTTACCTCAAGGAACAATGCATCCTGGGTGGACCAAAAACCCCAGTCAATACATGTCTTTTTACATACATTCCATTACCAAAATTAATTGTGACAAAAATTTTGATCTACTTTTATTTCGACATCTGAGGAATATTTATAGGAACTTCAGAAAGTAGGTAGCGCTTTCTGTTATATTTCTGTAGTCCATTTATTAAGCTAAAGGAAGAACCAAGGTAAAAGTTATTAACTTCATTATAATCAGTTTTATGCTTTTCTTCTGGAAAGGTATGCAATTTACAACAAGTAGGGGTAGGGACTAGAGAGGAAAGAACTTTAGAGAGAGAAGACTTTGCTTAAAATTTTGCTCCTACCGTTTATTAAATATTCAGTCCTGGGAAAGTTTTTAACCATTCTGAGGCTCAACTACACAATAGAGGAGAATATTAATGCCTACCTGACTCATCAGATTGTTATGAGAATCAAATGAGATCAAGTTGTAATCCAGCTATCCCTCTATCCCTCATCACCTCTTTACATCCAAATGTCTTGAAGGGGTTGCCTTAATTCACATTTCACTCTTTGTTATCTTCCCACTCACCTGTTAACCCACAGCAATCTGTCTTCCATACCTATCATTAAATTAAACTTGCTTTTAATTTGTCTCCTACTTCTTCATTGATAAGTCTGATAGGTACTCAGTTCTCATCTTATTTGATTTTATAACAGCATTACTCATGCTTATCCAACTCCTAATTTGAAGGTCTCTACCCCTTGACTTCATGTCTCTGTGTTCTCTGGATTTCCATTTCTCTATGGCTATTCTTTCCTAGTATCCTTCAAGAGCGCATCTTACCCTCCCCAGCTGTTTTTCATTATACTATACTGAGCCCTCTTCTCTTGCCATTGCACACACTCTTCCTGTGTGATCTCACTCAGACTTGTGGTGGACCATTACCACGTATGAGCTGTTGACTCCAAAATCTATAACTCATTCATTTATTCAAAAACCAAACAGTATATATGTATACAGAGCATTAGTGGAGTACACCTTACTTTAGGTCTTTGTTCAAATGTCAACTTATCAGAGAGGACTTCCCTGACAACCCTCTAGAAATTAGCAATCTCTACATTCACATTCTGCATACCCCCACATACAACTTCATTTTATCCATAGAATGTATCAAGTTTATTGATTATTATCTGTTTACTTTCCATCTCCCTTAGTATATTGTTATTTCCAGGAGACCAAATATCTTATTTATTTCATTCACTGATGTGTCCCCAGTGCCCAGGAAAGTGCATAGAGAGCATGGTAATACCTCAATAATTGTTGACTGAGCAAAAATGTAAAATACTTGGAGCAGAGTAGGTACTCAATAAATTGTTGTACTATTATTATTATTACTATAGATGAGTAATTAAAATACTTTGAAAAAATAAAATACCATATAAATGCTAAACTAGGAAATCACAAGCATAAGATGCTTATTAGTTGATTACAGGTAAATCTGGATGAAAAATTCTGTAGTATCCACCAGAGCTCATGGACATGTCATATACACACCTCTAGTGTCCATCTCACACAAGCATAGGGCAACAGGGTATCAGGCTGTAGTTGCTGCTGGAAGCTGGAGGATGAAGTAATATTAAAGCTATTCTTTTGTTCTCTGTCAGGGTGTCTATGGAGAAATCTCAACATCATATGGAGGCAACTGTAATGATACTATTAGTAACAACAGAAAGAGGAAGACCTCAGTGCAACCTCATTTTCCAATTTGCTAGATCTAACTAGTGGTTGCCCAGCCCCAAGTTCTTCAGTAGCCCTTGGCCCAGCCCCTCTCATCATACTCACCTCTGAGGTGGTGCCAGTTCTTGACAGTGGCTCAGCACATTAACTAATACAAAGCAAACCTTTATTACTTTGTAAGGAGTGGCACAAAATTGATTAATTTCAAACAAAGTTAATTGCCTTGGGAAACTGAGCAACATGCTGTAACAAAAACATTTATATTAAATAAGAAAAATATATATATTTTAGGAAAAACAGTTTAGCTTTCTGATAAACATTAATAGGACTCTGTAGTTGAAGCTTTCTCTAAGGAAAACAACCATGAGTTATTGTAAATAGTTCAATCAAGTTAGCTGGGTGTAGCAGTTGGTTCCCCAAAGGCTTCAACATAATTGGAGGCTTTAATAAGGGGAAAGGAAATGCTATTACTAGAAGCAATAGATCCCTTTTACACTTGGGATCCAAGACTCAGCTTTGAGTAGTCGACTGTATGTAAAGCTGAGAAGGGGTCACAGTAAAAATGGTTCGAGTGGTGTTTATCTGCTCTGTATGTAGTAGAATCAGCAACTAAATTAGAGCAATATATATTCTTTGAAACTATTGAAGTCTACAGGAAGGTAGATACAAGACACAATGGATTTGTCTTTTCAGTGAAATTTAAAATTGGAAGCAGGACTTACATTTTAAAGTATCAACCCCAGGAACTTGTACTGGGGAAGGAGGTAAAGGGTATAAATCTAAGAGCCAGACATGAAGTAAACATGGAAGGGAACAAACCTAGGAGATGCTGGGATCTGGACAGATACTTTCCCAGTACTGAAGAAGAAAGCAAGCCCTTAGAACAGAATCTCCCACATTTCATCACTTGGCATTTTATTTAAGTCACCTCATTTTTTACTCAAATAAATATATTTATTTTAAAAAGGAGCTCTACTGTAACTTTTGGATCATTATCATTTGTTAACAGAAGTGATCAGGCAATTAATACACTATGGATTAAACAATAATATTAAATTCCAGCTGGACACCATAGTTAGTCTTAAATCCTTAGCTTGAAGATCATGTTTGTGTTTCTTTTAAAGGGACAATAACAACTGTTTGAGAGTTACTAATGACAAACTTACCCCAAACTAAAAGTTTCTCATTAATGTAATCAGAAGAAGTGAATGAGCATTGAAAATAAATTAACTCTCTCATTATGAATCACCTATTATGTGCCTGTGTCCCACCAGTAGTATGTATTACAAACTTAGGGGGAAAAAAAAATTAACGTCTTTATTGGAGTATAACTGCATTACAATGGTGTGTTAGTTTCTGCTTTATAACACAGTGAACCAGCTATACATATACATATATCCCCATATCTCCTCCCTCTTGCGTCTCCCTCCCACCTTCCCTATCACACCCCTCTAGGTGGTCAAAAAGCACGGAGCTGATCTCCCTGTGCTATGCGGCTGATTCCCACTAGCTATCTATTTTACATTTGGTAATATATATAAGTCCATGCCACTCTCTCACTTTGTCCCAGCTTACCCTTCCCCCTCCCTGTGTCCTCAAGTCCATTCTCTACACTTGTGTCTTTATTCCTGTCCTGCCCCTAAGTTCTTCAGAACATTTTTCTTTTTAGCTTCCATATATATGTGTTAGCATACAGTATTTATTTTTCTCTTTCTGACTTACTTCACTCTGTATGACAGACTCTAGGTGATCCACCTCACTAAAAATAACTCAATTTTGTTTCTTTTTTGGCTGAGTAATATTCCACTGTATATATGCGCCACATCTTCTTTATCCATTCATCTGTCGATGAACACTTAGGTTGCTTCCATGTCCTGGCTATTGTAAATACAGCTGCAATGAACATTGTGATACATGACACTTTTTGAACTATGTTTTTCTCAGAGTATATGTCCAGTAGTGGGACTGCTGGGTTGTATGGTCGTTCAATTTTTAGATTTTAAGGCACCTCCATACTGTTCTCCATAGTGGCTGTATCAGTTTAACTTCCCACCAACAGTGCAACAGGGTTCCCATTTCTCCACACACTCTCCAGCATTCATTGTATATAGATTTTTTGATGATGGCCATTCTGACCAGTGTGAGGTGATACCTCAGTGTAGTTTTGATTTGTATTTCTCGAATGATTAGTGATGTTGAGCATCCTTTCATGTGTCTGTTGGTAATCTATATATTTTCTTTGGAGAAATGACTATTTAGGTCTCCTGCCCATTTTTGCTTGGGTTGTTTGTTTATTTGATATTGAGGTGCATGAGCTGCTTATAAATTTTGGAGATTAATCCTTTGTCAGTTGCTTCGTTTGCAAATATTTTCTCCTAGTCTGAGGGCTGTCTTTTCGTCTTGTTTATGGTTTCCTTTGCTGTGCAAAAGCTTTTAAGTTTCATTAGGTCCCATTTGTTTATTTTTGTTTTAATTTCCATTTCTCTAGGAGTTGGGTCAAAAAGGATCTTCCTGTGATTTATGTAATAGAATATTCTGTCTATATTTTCCTCTAAGAGTTTTATAGTGTCTGGCCTTACACTTAGATCTTTAATCCACTTTGAGTTTATTGTTGTGTATAGTGTTAGCAAATGTTCTAATTTCATTCTTTTACATGTAGCTGTCCAGTTTTCCCAGCACCACTTATTAAAGAGGCTATCTTCTCTCCATTGTATATTCTTGCCTCCTTTATCAAAGATAAGGTGACCATATGTGCATGAGTTTATCTCTGGGCTTTCTATTCTGTTCCATTGAACTATATTTCTCTTTCTGTGCCCATACCATACTGTCTTGATTACTGTAGCTTTGTGCTATAGTTTGAACACTGGGAACGTGATTCCTCCAGCTCTGTTTTGCTTTCTCAAGATTGCTTTGGCTATTCGGGGTCTTTTGTGCTTCCATACAAATTGTGAAATTTTTTGTTCTACGTCTGTGAAAAATGCCATTGGTAGTTTGTTAGGGATTGCATTGTATCTGTAGAATGCTTTGGGTAGTATAGCCATTTTCAAAATGTTGAATCTTCCAATCCAAAAACATGGTATATATCTCCATCTGTTTGTATAATCTTTTATTTCTATCATCAGTGTCTTATAGTTTTCTGTACACGGGTCTTTTGTCTCCTTAAGTAGTTTTATTCCTTGGTATTTTATTCTTTTTGTTACAATGATAAATTGGAGTGTTTCCTTAATTTATCTTTCAGATTCTTCATTGTTATTGTAGAGGAATGCAAGAAATTTCTGTGCATTAATATTATATCCTGCTACTTTACCGAATTTGTTGATTAGCTCTAGTAGTTTTCTGGTAGCATCTTTAGGATTCTCTATGTATAGTATCATGTCATCTGCAAACAGTGACAGCTATACTTCTCTTCTTATTTGGATTCCTTTTATTTCTTCTTCTTCTCTGATTGCTTTAGCTAAAACTTCCAAAAGTGTGTTGAATAATAGTTGTGAGAGTGGACAACCTTGTCTTATTCCTGATCTTAGAGGAAATGGTTTCAGTTTTTCACCATTGAGAATGATGTTGGTTGTGAGTTTGTCATATATGGCCTTTATTATGTTGAAGTAAGTTCCCTCTATGCCTACTTTCTGGAGGGTTTTTACCATAAGTAGGTGTTGCACTTTGTCAAAAGGTTTTTCTGCATCTATTGAGATGATCATATGGTTTTTCACCTTCAATTTGTTAATATGGTTTATCACATTGATTAATTTGCATATATTGGAGAATCCTTGCATTCCTGGGATAAACCCCCCTTGATCATAATGTATTATCCTTTTAATGTGTGGTTGGATTCTGTTTGCTAGTATCTTGTTGAGGAATTTTGCATCTATGTTCATCAGTGATATTGGCTTGTATTTTTCTCTCTTTGTGACTCTTCGTCTGGTTTTTGTATCATGGTGATGGTGGCCTCGTAGAATGAGTTTGGGAGTGTTCCTCCCTCTGCTATATTTTGGAAGAGTTTGAGAAGGGTAGGTGTTAGCTCTTCTCTAAATGTTTGATAGAATTCACCTGTGAAGCCATCTGGCCCTGGGCTTTTGTTTGTTGGAAGATATTTAATCACAGTCTCAACTTCAGTGCTTGGGTTTGGTCTGTTTATATTTTCTATTTCTTCCTACTTCAGTCTCAGAACGCTGTGCTTTTCTAAGAATTTGTCCATTTCTTCTGGGTTGTCCATTTTATTGGCATATATTTGCTTGTAGTAATCCCTCATGATGGTTTGTATTTTTGCAGTGTCAGTTTTTACTTCTCCTTTTTTTCATTTCTAATTCTATTGATTAGAGCCTTCTCCCTTTTTTCTTGATGAGGCTGGCTAATGGTTTACCAGTTTTGTTTACCTTCTCAAAGAACCAGCTTTTGGTTTTATTGATATTTGGTATCGTTTTCTTCATTTGTTTTTCATTTATTTCTGACCTCATCTTTAAGATTTCTTTCCTTCTGCTAACTTTGGGGAGTTTTTTTGTTCTTTCTCTAACTGCTTTAGGTGTAAGGTTAGGTTGTTCATTTGAGATTTTTCTTGGTTCTTGAGGTAGGATTGTGTTGCTATAAGCTTCCCTCTTAGAACTGGTTTTGCTGCATCTCATAAGTTTTGGGTTGTCGTGTTTTCATTGCCATTTGTTTCTAAGTATTTTTTGATTTCCTCTTTGATTTCTTCAGTGATCTGTTGGTTATCAAGTAGTGTATTGTTTAGCCTATATGTGTTTGTATTTTTTAAGGATTTTTCCTTTAATTGATATCTAGTCTCATAGCATTGTGTTCAGAAAAGATACTTGATAAATTTCCATTTTCTTAAATTTACCAAGGCTTGATTTGTGACCCAAGATATGATCTATCCTGGAGAATCTTCTGTGAGCACTTGAGAAGAAAGTGTATTCTGTTCTTTTTGGATGGAATGTCCTATTAATATCAATTCAGTCCATGTTGTTTAATATATCATTTAAAGCTTGTGTTTTGTTATTTATTTTCATTTTGGACATCCGTCCATTAGTGAAAGTGGGGTGTTATTGTCCCCTACTATGATTATGTTGCTGTCGATTTCCCCTTTTATGGTTGTTAGCATTTGCCTTATGTATTGAAGTGCTCCTATGTTGGTTGCATAAATATTTACAATTGTTATATCTTCTTCTTGGATTGATCCCTTGATTATTATGTAGTGTCCTTCTTTGTCTCTTGTAATAGTCTTTGCTTTAAAGTCTATTTTGTCTGATATGAGAATTACTATTCTAGCTTTCTTTTGATTTCCATTTGTATGGAATATTGTTTTCCATCCCCTCATTTTCAGTCTGTATGTGTCCCTCGGTCTGAAGTGGGTCTCTTGTAGACAGCATATATATGGGTCTTGTTTTTGTATCCATTCAACCAGTCTATGTGTTTTGGTGGGAGCTTTTAATCCTTTTACATTTAAGGTAGTTATCAATATGTATGTTCCTATTACCATTTCTTTAATTGTTTTGGGTTTGTTATTGTAGGTCTTTTTCTTCTGTTGTGTTTCCTGCCTAGAGAAGTTCCTTAGCATTTGTTGTAAAGCTGGTTTGGTGGTGCTGAATTTTCTTAGCTTCTGCTTGTCTGTAAAGGTTTTAATTTCTCGGTCGAATCTGAATGACATCCTTGCTGGGTAGAATCATCTTGATTGTAGGTTTTTCCCTTTCCTCACTTTAAATATATCCTGCCACTCCCTTCTGACTTACAGAGTTTCTGCTGAAAGATCAGCTGTTAACCTTATGGGGATGCCCTTGTATGCTATTTCTTGTTTTTCCCTTGCAGCTTTTAATATTTTTTCTTTGTATTTAATTTTTGATATTTTGATTAATATGTGTTTTAGCATGTTTCTCCTTGGATTTAACCTGTATGAGACTCTCTACACTTCCTGGACTTGACTGACTATTTCCTTTCCCATATTAGGGAAGTTTTCAGCTATAATCTCTTCAAATATTGTCTCAGTCCATTTCTTTTTCTCCTCTTCTTCTGGGACCCATATAATTCATATGTTGCTGCATTTAATGTTGTCCCAGTGGTCTCTGAGACTGTCCTCAATTCTTTTCATTTTTTTTTCTTTATTCTGCTCTGCAGTAGTTATTTCCACTATTTTATCTTCAGGTCACTGATCCATTCTTCAGCCTCAGTTATTCTGCTACTGATTCCTTCTAAAGAGTTTTAAATTTCACTTATTGCATTGTTCACCACTGTTTGTTTGCTCTTTAGTTCTTCTAGGTCTGTTTAAATGGTTCCTGTATTTTCTCATTCTATTTCCAAGAATTTGTATCACCTTTGCTATCATTACTCTGAATTCTTTTTCAGGTAGACTGCCTATTTCCTCTTCATTTGTTTGGTCTGGTGGGTTTTAACCTTGCTCCTTCATCTGCTGTGTGTTTCTCTGTCTTCTCATTTTGTTTAATTACTGCATTTGGGGTCTCCTTTTCATAGGCTGCAGGTTCATAGTTCCTGTTGTTTTTGGTTTCTGCCTCCAATGGGTAAGGTTAGTTTAGTGTGTTGTGTGGGCTTCCTGGTGGAAGGGACTGGTTCCTGTGTTCTGGTGGATGAGGCAGGATCTTTTCTTTCTGGTCAGCAGGACTGCCTCTGGTGGTGTGTGTTTGGGTGTCTGTGAACTTATTATGATTTTAGGAAGCCTCTCTGCTAATGGGTGGGGTTGTGTTCCTGTCTTGCTAGTTGTTTGGCATAGGGTGTCCAGCACTATATCTTGCTGGTCATTGAGTGGAGTTTTGTCTTAGCTTTGAGGCGGAGATCTCTAGGAGAACTTTTGCCATTTGATATTACATGGAGCTGGGAGGTCTCTGGTGGACCAGTGTCCTGAACTTGGCTCTCCCATCACAAAGGCACAGGCCTGAAACCAGCCAGAGCACCAAGACCCTATCTGCCACATGGCTCAGAAGAAAAGGGAGAAAAAAAGAGAGAAAGGTAGTGAAAAGAAAAAAGAAAGAAAGAAAGAAAGAAAGAAAGAAAGAAAGAAAGAAAGAAAGAAAGAAAGAAAGAAGGAAAGAAAATAAAAAGAAATAAAGTTATTAAAATAAAAAATTATTAAAAATAAAAAGAATTTAAAAGTAATAAAAATAAAGTATAAAGAAAGAGAGAAAGAAGAGAGCAACCAAACCAAAAAACAAATCCATCAATGATAAAAAGCGCTAAAAACTATACTAAAAAAAACAAAAAAAAAACAGACAGACAGCACCCTAGGACAAATGGTAAAAGCAAAGCTATACAGACAAAATCACCCAAAGAAGCATACACATACACACTCACAAAAAGAGAAAAAGGAAAAAAAATATATATATATATATATTTAAAAAAAGAGTAACCACATCAATAAACAAATTTACCAATGATAATAAACTCTAAATACTAAACTAAGATAAACATGAAACCAGAAACCAGTCAGTCACATACAGCAAACCCCAAGTCTACAGTTGCTCCCAAAGTCCACCGCCTCAATTTTGGGATGATTCATTTTCTATTCAGGTATTCCACAGATGCAGGTACATCAAGTTGATTGTGAAGATTTAATCTGCTGCTCCTGAGGCTTCTGGGAGAAATTTCCCTTTCTCTTCTTTGTTCACAGAGCTCCTGGGGTTCAGGTTTGGATTGGCACTGCTTCTGTGTGTAGGTCGCCTGAGGGCATCTGTTCCCACCCAGACAGGACGGAGTTAAAGTAGCAGCTTTTTAGGGGGCTCGGACTCACTCAGGCCAGGGGGAGGGAGGGGTACAGAATGCCGGGCGTGCCTGCAGTGGCAGAGGCCAGCGTGACGTTGCAACAGCCTGAGGCACACCGTGTGTTCTCCTGGGGAAGTTGTTCCTGGAACATGGGACCCTGGCAGTGGCAGGCTGTACAGTCTCCTGGGAGGGAAGGTTTGGTTAGTGACCTGTGCTTGCACACAGGCTTCTTGGTGACTGCAGCAGTAGCCTTAGCGTTTCATGCCCATCTCTGGTGTCACACTGGTAGCCCAGCTCATGCCCATCTCTGGAGCTCATTTAGACTGTGCTCTGAATCCCCTCTCCTCGCGCACCCCAAAACAATGGTCTCTTGCTTCTTAGGCAGTTCCAGACTCCCTCCCAACTAGCTGTGGTGCACTAACCCCCTTCAGGCTGTGTTCACACAGCCAACCCCAGTTCTCTCCCTGGAATCCGACCTCCAAAGCCTGAGCCTCAGCTCCCAGCCCCCACTCACCCAGTGGGTGAGCAGACAAGCCTCTCAGGCTGGTGAGTGATCATTGGCAGCCATCCTCTGTGCGGGAATCTCTCTGCTTTGCCCTTTGCACCCCTGTTGCTGTGCTCTCCTCTGTGGCTCCGAAGCCTTCCCCCCGCCACCCCCCATCTCTGCCAGTGAAGGGCCTTCCTAGTGTGTGGAAACTTCTCCTCCTTCACAGTTCCCTCCCCGAGGTGCAGGTCCCATCCCTATTCTTTTGTCTGTGTTTTTTTTTTTTTTTTTTTGTCTTTTGCCCTACGCAGGTATGTGGAGAGTTTCTTGCCTTTTGGGAAGTCTGAGGTCTTCTGCCAGCATTCAGTAGGTGTTCTGTAGGAGTTTTTCCACATGTAGATGAATTTCTGATGTATTTGTGGGTAGGAAGGTGATCTCCACTTCTTACTCCCCCACCATCTTAAAGGTCTCCCACACTTAGGATAATTTAAGTTAAGCAAATAACAGTTTAGAAGCCATAGTCTAAAAGGAACTAAATGTGAGAAGGAAGCACAGGCAAGAGTAAAAATTTGAATGAACAATCAGGAAAAGGTATATTTACAGTAACTGATGATATGAGACAGGAGCTGGAACATTCATAATAACTGAAGATATAGTATATTTACAGTAACTAAAGATATATATGAAGCTATATCAGTCAGCTTGTGTGAGTTTATACCAAGATTTTTTTTTTAACAAGAGCCAATAGTTTTTTCTCCCTCATATTCCCAGTCAGTGACTGTGGGTCAGCTCTGTCTCTGCAACTTGTGCCTTTTCATTAAGAACAGTCCCTATTTCAGTCTCTTAAAGCTTCAGCTCAGATGTGGCACATAATCATTTCATTCATGGTTCATTGACTAAAGGAAGTCAATGAAAATCAATGAGACAGAGCATATACTCAAGTTATCTTTTTCATTTTACCTCTTCTACTTTAAAAAAAATTGGCTATTCAGCAACACATTATAGAGGAGGAAATTATCTCAGAATAAAAGACTGTTACCAAACCAAACTTTTTTTTGTTTGCCTGACACACAGCAAAGCCAATCAATTGACAAGGGGTTGCAGTGCAGGAAAGTGCAAAGTTTATTGCAGGGTGCCAAGCAAGGAGACCAGGAAGATAATGCTCAAAAGACCCAAATTCCCTGATGAGTTTCAACAAAGGATTTTTAAAGAGAGTGTGAGGGAGAGAGTCATGGAGTACATGACAAGCTCATGCATAATTCTCCGATTGGTTGATGGTGAGGTAACAGGGTGGGATTTCAGGAATCTCAATTATCAGTTTTCCAGCTCCAACTGGTCTAGGGTTTACATACTGGTAGTCAACATTCAGTTAACTTCTTCCACCTGGTGGGAGTTTTAGTATCTGCAAAACAACTCAATGATATGGCTCAGGGTATTATCCATAGCCCTTGACAATGAACTAAAGGTCCTTGTCTTTGTTTTATGGCTGAACCATTATTATTTTGTCTTGCTTGATTGCTTTACTTTTCTCACTTCTCGGATTAAATTTGTTCTTTGGAACTCAGGGAAAGCATAGGAGGCTAAATCTTTTCTGCAAACAAGAGTCAGGGGACATAAGGGTCGGTCACTGGGAAGGCTACACAGGGTCCTGCTTGGTTCTAAGATCATTAAATTAAAAAAAATAAACTTTGTTAAAAACTTAATATATTTTACTTATTTTTTTTCTTTTGCCATGTACCAATTAAAACAGAAACACAAATAATCAGCAGTCCAGAGACCAGTATCTTGTAGTCATTGTTCTAAGTTTGATACTTCTATTATTGAGACCACAGAAAACTCTCTTTCAACCACTGTATCTTGGTCTCCCTTAGAATTCACTTCACAGTGCTACCCTTGTATATTACTTTTTCAGCTTTTGTTTAAAAAAAAGAGAGAGAGATTCTGCATTTGCCTTGACAGTATTCATTTTTCATTGCACCAGTCTCCCTTGAGGAGCTAATATGGATTTGATATGGGTCCTACTATTCATAACTTTGTAACTTATTTTGTTCTGGCTTCCAGGAAATGCAGAGCCACCATGGCAGTTCAACTACAGAAATTCTATTTATCTTTATGATTAGCATATGTACATCCTCTTTTTCCCTTGGTTTGTAATTTTTTTTCTAGCTTACTATCCTATTATACTTTTCATGTTACAAGCCCTCTCAATTCCTTTCTAGACAGATGTGGGTTCCAAATTAGTATAACTTAACTAGTGGTCATATTATTTCCTATTAATCTCCATATCTTGCTGTCTCTATTTGTCATTTTCTTCAGTATGGGATTGATGATTGATTCACCTTTGTACTTTTGATGGTGTTTAGCATATAGCAGATACTTAATGCATATTTGTTTAATGGTGGCCTGGCTGGATGGTTGGCTGGATGGATGGCTGGATGGCTGGATGGACAGATCAGGCCTTACACTTCTCAGTTGGCTAAATATATCATTTTCTTCCATGCTGAATATTTTAGGAACCATAACAAGTAGGAAAACCTATGTAACAGTTAATGTGGGAAGCCACCAAGTGTTAAAATGTCTGCTTTTACAATAAGGTCCTATTCCCAATTGCTATCTTGGAAAACTATTAATAATATTTTGAAGATAACATCAACATTATTCACAATAACCAAGATATGGAAGCAACATAAATGTCCATTGATGGATGAATGGATAAGAAAATGTGGTATATATAAACAATGAAAAGTAATTCAGTCTTAAAACGGAAGGAAATGCTGCTACATGTGACAACATGGATGAATCTGGAGGATGTTAATGCCAAATAAAATAAACCAGTCACAGAAGGACAAATATTGTGTGACTCTACTTATATGAGGTATCTAAAAGAGCTGAACTCATAGAAGCATGGAGTAGGAAGAATGGTTACCAGGGACTGAGGGGGAGGGGAAAATAAGGAGTTGCTAATCTACAGGTATAAAGTTTCAGTTGTGCAAGATGAATAAATTCTAGAGATCAGAGGATCTCAGTTGTACAACATTGTACCTATAGCTAACAGTGCTCTATTGTGCACTTAAAAAATTTGTTAAGAAGATAGATCGCGCGTTAAGTGTTCTTACCACAATAAAAAAAAATGAAGTAAAGAAAAAATAAAGGTAACATCAGCAAATCCGCCACATGTGTAACTATGAAGGAATAGTATAAATGTACTTGGAGACATCTCTTTCCACACTGAAATGTTGAAAAGATATTGGTAATGTTGCCAGGTTTCATTTTGCTTGATTTATCTGACACTCTGTTGGCTCAACTGGAATATCTGCCTTTATCACATATTTCATTCAAGAATGTCATGCTGTTTTCATTCTTACTAGCTCCCTCATCCTTAACCCAGTTTCACTCTGTATCCCACATTCTAATAGTGTCCTGTTTTGGGAAGAAAATTCCCCTTCAGGAGGAGTCAGAAGAGTCAGCCTTTTTTTAAAAAAAAAATATTTCAGATACAGAATGGTCATGGATTTCCAAGTGTGTCTACTAATTACTAAGGTGACCCAAGCAGATGCTACTCAATCAAACAATACTTCAGACTGCTAGAGTGTGGATCATCTACCAAGCACTCTCCCAACATTCACCCAAGTGCTTACTCTCTGTGTAGCTTTCTGCATCATGGATAATGTGGCCTCTGGGATGAGGTAAACTAAATTCTTCAGCTAGTTTTTGCATTTGAAAAAGGGAAAGGTCTCCATATGAAAACACATGTTAGTTAACACAGAAAGTGAATTGTTTGCATCACAGAAGACGGAACTTGGAATCCATATGTGTCTTAGTCCAGTCAGGCTGCTGTAACAGAATACCATAGACTGGGTGGCTTATAAACAACAGAAATTTATTTCTCACAGTTCTGGAGGCTGGAATTTCAAGATCAAGGCACCAGCAGATTAGGGTTTGGTGAAGACTCACTTCCTGGTTCATAGACGGCCATCTTTTCACTGTACTCCCACATGGTAGAAGACATAAGGGAGCTCTCTGGAGGTCTTTTTTATAAGGGCACTAATCCCAATCATGAGCGTTCCACCCTAAGAACTAATCACTTCTCAGAGGCCCTACCTCCTAATAACATCATATTGGGAATTAGGTTTCAACATATGAATTTGGGGTAGATGCAGGCATTCAGTTTTTAGCACCATGTTTGGCTGTTATTGAAGAAGATTCCACCATGCGCTCATATTTTTTGCAGGTCCTGGCAAAGAAGGCAAAAACCGTCACAATGAAACTCTTTCATAAAAGAAAGGAATGGCTGAAAACAGTTCAAGGATGGCATGACATGCTTTGGAAAGGAAGTAACTCTGTATTCAAAAGACATAGCTCAGGTAGCTGTGCTACCCAGAATCCAGACAAACTCATAATGAAGATTAACAACTGAGAAAAAGAGTGTCCACTTCAGGTCAGAAATGATGGTGTTCTTTACATCTATTCAATCTATACTCCATCTCATCTGACATGAAAATTCAGTCTGTTTTCATTTATTCTTATTATTTTGAGTTGTATATCTTGTCATAACAAATACAGTAAATTTAAAGAAAATCTCTAGGTGGATTAATTGCTCCCAGAAGTGATTATCTTTTAGTGCCAGAGGACAGAGAAGAATTGAGGGGCAGTGCATAGGGATCAAAATAACACATTGCTGCTTGAAAGATTCAGCAGCATTTACTGGCAGAAGTATTAAGACTTGCCAGCAGTTAGACTTTACATTTGGTTTTTCAAAACGCACTGCAATTGAAGCCAACATGTTGGGGTGCAGCTTATATAACCATATGACTCCGAATTTGCTCAGAAATAATCTTTTCTTGAACTACGCAGTCATAGAGACAACATAGATAATGTTCTGGAGTTGGATGGGGGAATTATTTCACACCTGGATTTCATCTTCCAATTTTTTTTTAATTAACTACACATGTCTATTATGCAAATACAGTGTCAAGTTTTGGAAATGATAACCTTGTATAAGAATACTCACTTCTCACTACATTGTGATCTGCAGGTGCTCAGCAGAAACCCCTGCCATTGTCTCAAGGCAGTGTCTGTCAATTCAATTTAATGATCATAAAGATCGTTCTTTGACTCCAAGGACCAGGGTTTCATTCAAGCAGATATCCTGTAGGGAGGTTTCTTAGTTGGCAACAGAAAATCTGTGTCCGGGGTCCTTTCATTATACCTATTTAACACTTCTTACTATAAAGCCACAATTCTGCTACCTTTCATGATAGCACAGAGGGATGATTTTTTTAATTTATAAGTGAATGTCTCAGCTGTGTGATTATATCCATAAAGACTGAAAATACTTCTTTAAAATTTAGCCCAGTACTAGGCATCCCATGGGCACTCAAGAAATAATAAGATGCTGATGTTGATGGCACTTTGGGTTTAAAGATGATGTAAATTCTGTTTCTGTGAGCACTCAAAATTAGTTGAAGAGCTGTGCATTTTGCAAAATGCTTACCTGAATCTGGTCAAAACTCACTCAGCAGATTTTGGCAAATGCCCCAGAGCCTCTGTAGTCTCTTAAACTACCAATGTGGATGATTACCATAGTTTGCTTCCAAATGAGATTGGAAAGTGTTTCTGCAGTAAAACTATTCTTTAGATAGGAAAACTAATGTTTGGGTTTTTTTAAAGAACTTAATAAAATCACCATCTCCACATCTTCCTTCTTATTTACACCCAGTGTATTTCCCAGTTTTGTCTCAGAATAATAATTAATAGGAGTTAAGTAATGTCTTATATTATAAAGAGGTCAAGTATATTACCTAGCAACTTCATTATTCCAGCGTCATTATCTAAGAGGTACTCCAGGAAATGGTATTCCGACTTTGAAAAAGCTAAGTCTGAAAATAACTAGCAATTATTTTATATTGGGTTGGCAAAAAGTTCGTTCGGTTAGTGAATATCTTGTTCAATAAAATTCTTCATGAAAATGAAAAATGTCTTTATTTTTACTTAAAGCTGAATGAATTTTTGGCCAACCCAATAGGTTATTTGAGAGAACTGACACAATTAAAATGTAAAAATGGGGATATCTTTATAGATCTTGCTAGCCAGGAGGGAAAATTCTGGAAATTTTAATGGTGCTCTGGGTAAAAGAATGCTGTTTCACTCAGCACATTAGCAACAATGATATTTTGCCTAAAATAGAACAGTGATTCTCAACAAAGAGAGTTTGGCTTTCCCATGGGGCATCTAGAAATATGTAGGGACATTTTTGTTGTTGTAATGTTTGGAGGGGCCCTACTGACATTTAGTGAACAGAAATCAAGAATGTTAGACACCCTGCGATATGTGACATAATCCCACACTGAAAAAATTGTTCCTTGACAGGAGAGCTGTGGGAATATGTGAGTGATTATAATGATACTGAGATTACAGAAGAGATGAAGTTATTAGTAATGACAAGAACTAGTAAATGACAATGCCTATGGAATTGAGTATTACTGAGAAAGCCAGATGTTACTTCCAGAACCCAGCTTGATTCCTGATTATGGAGAGTAAAATGTCTAGAGGAAGCATTATCTTAGTCCCAGTATGAGGTTTCACTCTCCAGCCGTTGATGGTGTTGAGAACACCTGGAGAAACTGAAAGCTATTCCTGTTACTCAGGCCACCTATTGAACGCTGAGGATGGGATAGAAATCCTGAAAAAGTGTGACCTTAGTTCTAGTGCACAAAGCCCACTATTAATTCCCTTTGGTGGAGGAAATTAATTATTTTTGAAGATTTGTGTGGCTTCCCCTTGACTCCTGTTTATGGAGTGGAAGATACCTTCTGCGGAAGCCAGGTATTGTACCAAATGTGCTGGTCAGCTTTCTATCCCTATTGATGGTGAGCTCATCCAGTAACATGGCTTTAAGTACCATCTATATGGCTAAGACTCTCAAGTTTTTAACTTTAGCTCAGACCTTTCTTCTGAATACCATACCTGTATTTTCAATTGCCTATCAACATCTCAGCATAGATACCTAATAGACATTTCAAACTCAACATCTTCAAAACTGAACTCAATATCCCTCTTCTCCCACCCTACAAAAGCTGCAGTCTTTCTCTCCTCAGTAAATGGCAATTTTTACCATCCAGAAGTTCAGGCTAAAAAGTTGGAAATTACTCTTCATCCCTCTACTTATCTCATAATCCATATCATATCCAGTTCATCAAGAAATCCAGTTGGCTCTTTTAAACTTATCCAAAATCCAACCTCTTCTCACCATCTCTAGAGCTAAAACCCTAGTCTATCCACAGTCATTTCTTTCCTGTATTACTACAATATCCAACTGGACTCCTTGATTCCACCCTTTCCTCCCTTCCTTCCCACACCCCCCCCCAGACTATTCACAACATAGAAACTAACTCAGGTACCATTCTTCTGCTCAAAACCCTGCAATGGCTTCCCACCTTACTCAAAATCTGAAGTTCTTAGAGTGGCCTACAAAGCCCCACATGATATGCCCTCTTCCCATTAATTCTCTGGACCTCATGTCCTGCTACTTCCCTCTTCACGCATTTGGCTTTAGCTACATTGGCCTCATTGCTGTGCCTTGAAAATCCTGGGCATGTACCCTCATTATAGCCTTTGCACTGGCTGTTCCCTCTACCTGGAATGCTTTACACCAGACATCTGCATGGTTAACTCCCTAAGCTTCTTCCAGATTTTGTGTAGATATCACCTTCTCAATGAAGCCTACCACAACCACTTCTATTTCAAATTCCAACCACCTACCACTCCCTGGCAATTCCAATGCAGTTACTCTGCTTCATTTTTTTTCCCAAGGAACTTACTAACTTATAACATACTATTTAGTTTGTTTACCATGTTTATTGGCTATCTCCTTCCCACCCCACCCCCAACTAGTCTGTAAGCTCCATGAGACCAGAGATGTTTGCCTGCACCATTGTATTCCAAGTACCTAGGACAGTGTCTGGCACATAATAAGCTCTCAATAAATATTTCCTGGAAGACTTCCAAATGTCCTAATACACATTCATGTAGTTGAAAAATCTTTTTATACACTATAATTTGAGGAAATGTTATTCTTTGTTTTATTTGAGACTTAATAAGCATTTATCATCATTTGTGGATATCATGTCAAAAACGGAACTGACAAATATTTGAGTACTTGAGCATTGGGTAGACACAAAGTCAACATTGGTAGCTGTCATATCATAATGATTTTACCTACAGTTACCAGCATCTGACTATTGTAGTATGTCTTCTGGATAGGTTTTGCCTGTGCATTTGCATATAGAAATACATATTATTTTATTATAAATTACTTTCTTTTCATTTACCCTTCATATTACTGCTATGACATTATATTGTTTTTTTTTCTTTAGTAGTGTGTATCAGTAGGTTATAGTATGTACAAATTTCATTTAAGAATTTTACGTGAGTAGGCGATTAAACATCAGCATTTTCTTAGTTTGCCAATCACCCCTACTGTAACAATTTTGTAATTTCAAATTCTTCACAAACACTGTTAAATATAACAGATTATGTTCTGCTTAATTCTTAGCCCAACATAATGACGATGTACCCAAACACATCCTGGTGTCCTTCAGATTTTATCAGACAAAAAAAAGGATCCCTGCATTGTGGGAAAATGACTCCCTATACATTGTTCTCCAGAGTAAAATACATGCGTTTCTTGGTGTCAAGATGTGTAGCATATGCTTCCAAGTTTATGAATAATGGTGAATAAAAATACAGCAAACAGCAAAAAAAGAAGAAGAAGAATTTTAAAGTAGATTGTAGGAAATACTTACTATAAAGAATGTATTGGATTGAAAATCACAGCAATGTAGTAACTAATGCTTCCAGACTGCATACTTCATGTTTAGATTGTGACTTTCCAGAGATAGACATCTGTGCCCTCTGTGAAAATATGGGGCAGATGGCACAAATCAAATCCACTAATATTTAATGAAAACTACCTTGTGGAAAGCACTCATCACCTCCACAAACTTTCTTGCCAAGGCTAGGAAGCATAGTTTGCATATCTATAATGATAAGTAAAATTAACTTCTCTGCCACCATTAGCTGCAACTACAAATTGGACAATTTTTTGCAGAAAGTCTTTGTTCCTCTCTCCTTCTCAGCACAAGCCTTCTAAGAAATTTTTGTCTAAACTCAACAAAATATAAACCCAGGTGTGTATGTGTTTGCCTGTGCCTAGGGTAGAACATGTTCCTAGCTCTATTGCTCCAAATCCCTTTCCTGTCTAGTCTTTCCCAATCTTCCAAAGGTTTCCTCCAGGAGGTATCTTTGAAACATGCTTCCTGACTTTTATCTCTTAGCTATATCAAGCATCTGCCCCTTCGAGGATAAAACCCTTGAGCTATAATTGCATCTATCCCTACCCACTGGATTATTTCCATTCCCATATAACTGTACCAAACTGATATACAGGAATGACTAGCCACTTAATTTTGACAGTTTGAAAGCAAACTAAAATTGTTTTATTCTTGCTCCTAGAGTTCTTCTACCCTTGTAACCTTGAACTCTATTTGAAGTGCATGTTAACATGACGTTTTGATGCATAGAGTTACCACTCCTGTCTTGCATGGCTATACTGGATGAGTTTAAGGTTTGGCAAAGAATCAGTCAGCCCTTTTATTTCCATATATTGCAGATGACACTGCTGATGGTGGGGTTGTACATTTGTGCAATTTTGGCTGAAAAGTCTAATGTATGGTCCTTTAGTACCATATAAACAGCAATTTTTTAAAGTTCCTGTCACTAGTCTGAATTCCAAAGCGCTTAATCAATAATGAAAGTTTAATTCTTTCACAATGGCTGGGATGAAGAAACTTCAGGTGAATGGTGGGTTGTAAGTTCTTTTATAATGTAACTTCTTTTAAGGAAATCATTGGGGGTATAAGATATCATTACCTATTTGAGCACTTGTCCAAGACAATGAACTGATAACTGATATACATGCACACTCTCCTACAAATAGTATAAGTCATTTTAATGACCTTAGGTGTTTATGATTTAGCTTCCAGTTTCTGTGATCTAAAGTGTAGCAAAGTTTTCCCTCCCTTTTGGCTTCTGTTCACTCCCTGCCTCCTTTTCTCTTTTCTCTCCTCGCCAACCAAGCTCTAGTCATGCTCTGAACTGCCTCTAAGTTTTCTCCACCACCTCCACCAGAGGAGCAGCTGCCATTGCCAACAGCAAAGAAGGAAAGTGGAAGGGAGTGAGTGGGAAGGAAAAGATGATGGAGCATTATAAAGAAGGAACAGATGAACGAACTTGTGGTGACTCTGACCCCCTTCAAACCCTCCAGTGCCATGCAACTCCCAACCCCTATCTCTAGTCAGAGCTGTCACCTGAGAAGCAAGCATCACCTGAAGAAAAGCAACTGCCATCACCTTTACTTTGGAGCTGATTGAAGCATTGAGATAACTGTGTCTCTACCTCTGCTTGAACTAGAAACTATCGAGAAGTTCCTGGAGTGTGCGGTGGTGAAACTTGCCAAAGGTCCTTCTGGAACTGTCCAGAGCACCAAAAAATTCAGGAAACAGCCAGATTGGCAGGGTTTCAGCTGGTCTACTGATCAAGAACTCTTTGTCTTCTGAGGATCCAAACATCAAGGCACAACAGCAGCAGAATGACTTCCCATTGATGTTAATGTTTGACCAAGAAGCCAAAAATTATTTTGCAGACTTTAGTTGCAGAAACCTACTAGCTTAGTTCTTCCTCACAACGATGGCTGAAATTGTTTGTATAGAAAATCCAGTAAACCAGTGATCAGGATTCCTTCTTCAGCTGGTAGACAATGTCACAAACTCCAACAGCACAAAGCACATGAAAGAGTCGACATGGGATGCAATTTGTTACATCTGCCAAGATATTCAAACAGAGCAGCTACAAGTTCCATCCAATGAGATTCTGACTGCCATAATCCTGGAAAAGAGGAAAGAAGATCCTAATAATAATGTGAAGTTAGTGGCTACCAAGGCACTCCTGGAGTATTGGAGTTCATCAAAGCAAGCTTTGACAAAGAATCTGAAAGACAATTTCCAGATAGTCTATGAAGCAGCCTGTTGTCAAGACAATAAGGTATTAGTGACTACATTATAGAATCTGGTGAAGAAAATGCCCCTGTACTATCAATACGTGGAGACACATATGAGCCCTGCTCTTTTTGTGATCACAGTTGAAGTAACACAGTGACTTTAATGAAATGACCCTGTAAGGAATAAAGTTCTGGTCCAACGTCTGTGATGACAAAATAGATTTGGCCATTGAAGCTAAAGAGACAGCAGAACAAAGAAGGTCCCAGAGCACACAGCAAGATCTATGCCAAGGAAACACTACAATTGAGGTTCCAATTCTCACACAGACACTAACAAAAGATGATGAAAATGATGATTCTCCTGGCCACCTGATGTGAAGATGACATTGTCCCACCTGTCCTTCCCTCTTGTAAAGAACAGATCAAGAACCCTGATTACTTCTTAGAACCCTGACACCCTTGTGATGACTTTTGCCTGTATCTTGGAAGAAGGGAAATCCAATAAGCTCAAAATCCTAGTCATACAGGCAATGCCTAGCTTAATATAATTAATCGAAGACCCCTGTGTAAATTGTTTGGTATATAAGTACACAGACTGGGGGCAAATTTTGCAAGTTGCTCCATGAAGCTGCCATAAGTGATGTTTGCTCGGTTCCCTTGTTACAATGTCTGAGAGAAAGCCTGAGTACTGAACCCAGAATGGCATCAAATGTGTGCTGAGTTTTTTTCCAATCTAGTTGAAGCTGTTTATGAAAGTTTGTAAGTGATGATTAGGAAGAAACAGCTACTTACTGCTTATCCTCATATTTCAGAATCTCCTAGTGATCACAGACAGACCTGATGGCCACCAGAATAACCTGAGAAGTGCTTCATATGAAGCTTTGATGAAAATTGTGAAAAATAGTACCAAGTACTATTCAGTTCAAAAATTGATGCTGGCAACTCTAACTGCAAAAAGTGTATCAATAGAGATACAGTCACATATAAAAGCACTTCTGATAAGATCCAATTCAGTGACCTTCAGTCTTTACTCCACATACTTCTTCAAAATGTTCTCTAAAAACTGCAGCATCAAGATGAGATGAGGGTCTCCCTGTTAAGGATTTTCCAAAGCAGAGTTGGATATGGGGGATGCAAGAGGGTGATCCGATAGCAGTTAGCACATCAGAGGAAATGTTGGTTGCTAAATTCCTAAAGTATATAGAGGCCTCTAAGTTCTCCTGAGTATGGGTATTTTACTGAAAACTTATACTGAGTGCAAGGTTTTATTGGAGACTGTAGATACGTGGAAGACTTATGTCACACCTTGAAATCCAGTATCTTACTGTTTGTTGATGGAGAACTTGGGAAATGGGAATGTCTGTAGGTCTGTGAAGCTGTAGATTCTGTAAGTGTTTAGTGATATTGCCTTTGTTATTGGTGGAGAGTTTAACAAATACCTAGAGGTAGTATTGAGCACACTTCTGCAAACCTACCAATCTCAGGTGAATAAATCAAAGTGTGACATTGTGGATTATCTGAATGAGCTAAGGGAAGACTGCTTGGAAGCCTATTCTGTTGTTGTCAAGGATCAAAGGAACAAGGATCTAAGGGTGATGCATACTCAGATGTACTACTGATGCAACCAAGAGTAGAGTTTATCTTTCTTTGTCTACAATGCTAGACTTGAGAATCATCCAAAGAGTATTAGGTACTGGTGCTGCTGAGCCAATAAGGAACTTATTTACGACATTTGGGAAGAAGGTACTGAAATTAGTAGAAGTTGGCTGATGATTCTTAAAGTGTTAACTAAGGAACAGAGATTCAAAACTAGCAAAACAAAACCCTGTTCGATGGACAGCAAAATAACTGAGGAAAGTGAATAACTGAAGAATCAAGGTCAATCTGTAGCCATTGGGATGAAACCCAAGACCATCACTAGAAATCTGCAGTCTTTTGAAAAACCTAGAAGTAAGGGATGTGCACAGATGCTGAAAACACACCACACTGAAAAGCCTACCACAGGGGGAGCAGCTATTAGCAGCAGGACTGTTGGTTAGCTATGTAAACACTGACTTCAGAGAAAACCATTCTAATGTCTACTCCAGGAGCCATTTTGGATAAGAGAAACATAATGGGTTTACTTAATTCGAGGAGGAGGAGGAGGAGGAAGGGGGAAAGAGGAGGGGAAAGGGGAAGGGAAAAGAGAAGGAGAAGAAATGGAAGTTATTTCTTCCCAAGGAATGCTACAATTTGGTTTCTGGTATTTCACGTGGTGTTGAGTGGAATGACTGGTTTTTCCAGAGGGGAGAGATTGTACTTCACCATAAAAAGCAGCTTGAACCTATGCTACTGATGATGATGATGGAGGAGGCTGGGTTTGTGTACCTTTGTCACCCAGCACTGTATACAATCAGGCTAAAAGGAGGTGAGGAATACTATATAATCTGAGTGTGACTGAATGAAGCTATATCCATATTCTCAACTTCAAGTCATTAAAGTTTATCTTTTTCCTTAAAACAAAGTGGGATAAGGGGGTGCTAAATATTGTATTTCATAAAACTAACTGAAGTTCTGCCTACTGATGGACCACAGGAGATGGAAAAGAAAAAGAAAAGGAAAAGAAAAAAAGAAAGACACTTTTTAGCTTTTTGGTTGTTTGTTTTTAGTTATTATCATTATTTTAAGGAAAACACTAACAAATGGTCAGAATAAAAATCTAAACTTCCAAGACAAAAACTAAATAAAACAAAAATTTTTTTTAAAACCCACAACCTAAAGAAACCAAAATGTAAATGGTTGAAAGTGGCAGCACAAAGAGAAAACTCCCTCTTGACACTTTATATTGGCAGTCCTGATACCCACTCCCTCCATAAAAAACGATGCCAAGGAGTTCACCAAAAAATTTACAATAAAAATAAATACATAAAAATACAGCAAACTTTAAGTAACTATTTTGGTCTATAAAATGAGGATAAATTTAATGATTAAACAAAATCTAATAAATTAGCCATTAGAAAATTGACTTTCTATTCTCTTTTATCTATTTGTCTCCAATGTAGTATTGTTTTCTTTTTATACTTTAAAACCAACTAACCACAAAAACAACCAAAAATATATGCATAAATTATGTGTGTGGGTATAATTACACATCTCATGACGAAAACACTTATGAAAGGTTTCATTTTTCCACTGCAGTTAAATATTAATATAATAATCTCAATCCCTCCACAGGAAAAACAAATAAATTTCAGGGAAAATACAAATTTATCCATTTGCTAAAGAAGAGGGGGAAAAAGCAATCTTGTCTCCTTCATGTAGATCTGTGCTAAAATTGAACCTCATCTAACAGTCCTTTATAATTACATTCAGCTAACAATATTGTGTGTTAAAATACTCCAAACTATATTTGATGGGCCCATGCACCCATTCCAAGCCTGATGATTCCAAACTGATCCATTTTTTCACAAAGCAAAAAGGTGAACAGGTTAGTTTAAATCAAGCCAAATATTGATAAACAAATCTCTTGTGATGGGCAGGCTTCAAAAGCTTGTTGAAGGCTGGTTCAACTAAGCATTGATTAAGAGTTTGGTTGCTTATCTGATGCTTATCCAAACTTATCTGAAATTGAACATCTTTGTTCTAAAAAAACAGGCCAAAACTCTGACACTGATTTTGATTTATTGGTTCATAATAGGTCACAAGTATCAAAAGAACAGTCTAACTAGGAAGTGGAGATATGGCTGGAAATAAAAGTAGAGAGATTAGAAATGAAAACTGTCAGAACTTTGAAAATGTATGGGGGCAAGGAGTCTCAGTGAAGTGGGAGAACATATATAAATAGCAGATGAAAGAGTGGTGAAGGAAGAAATTTGGTTTATTAGTTTGAAAACAAAATAGAAATTTGTCTCAGTGTTGTTGTTTATTTTTTAACCATGAGTTAACCTATTTTGAAATTTCATATAACATTGAAAGAGAGTATGAGATTTTTTTGTTCATCAAAAAAAAAGAAAAAAACAGAGAAGACTTCCTCTTCTGGAAAAACAGAGGATATGTATTTTTCCCTATTCTTCCTCCTAAATACAGCTAGTAAATCTTGGACATTATATGTAAAATAAACATAAGAAGACTCTGAAAGGTGGAGAAAAAGAAAGCAGACTGACTAGGAAACTTAGGACTCAAGAAAAAAAATAACATTTGGTCAAGAAACCACTGGTGGGAATGTAAAGTGATACATCCATTCTGGAAAATAGTTCAGCAATTTCTTTAAAAAGTAGGCATGCAACTACTATCCCAGCAATTGCACTACTGGACATTTGTCCCAGAGAAATGAAAATTTATGTCTGGACAAAAACCTGTATACCATTGTTCATAGCATCTTTATTTGTAATAGCTAGCCAAAAACTAGAAGCAATACAGATACGCTTCAAGTGTGAATGGTTAAATGAACTGTGGCACATCCATACTGTGGGATACTACTCAGCCATAAGGAGGAACAAGCTATTGATACACACAGTAGCCTGGATGAATCTAAAGGGTATAATGTTATGTGGGAAAAAAAGAGCCAATCTTGAAAGGTCATATACTTTGCGATTCCATTTATACAATATTCTCAAAATGACAAAATTATAGAGCCAAAAAGCAGATTACTGCTTTTGAGGAATTAGAAATGATATGGAGGAGGGGTAAGTGTCACTATAAAGGAGCAGCATGAGGGAGATCTTTGTGGTGTTGGGACAATCTTGTATCTTGAGTGTGGTACTGGTTACACAAATCTACATGTCATAAACTGACACAGAACTCTACACATTGTGATGGTTCATGTGTCAACTTGGCTGGCCACAGAGTGCCCAGATTAAACATTATTTTTGGGTGTGGCTGTGAGGGTGTTTTGGATGAGATCAGCATTTCAATTGTAGACTGCCCTCCCCAAATGTGGATGGGTGTCATCCAATCTACTGAACAGGGCATGAATAGGACGAAAGGCAGAGGAAGGTGGAATTTGCCCCCTTTTTCCTACCTCATTAATTGAGCTGGGACACCTTATAGTCTCTGGCCGTCAGGCTGGGATTTACACCATCAGCTCCCCTGGTTCTTAGGCCTTCGGACCCAGACTGAATTACATCACTGGTTTTCCTGGGTCTCCAGCTTGCCAATGGCACATCATGGGACTTATCAGCCTCCCTAAGCACATAAGCCCATGCCTCATAATAAATATGATTTATTGTGGTTCTATTTTTCTGGAAAACCCTGACTAATACATATATTAAACAAAGTCAATTTTCTGATTTTGAACTCCAGTTACTTAAGATGTAACCATTGGGGGAAACTGGGTGAATAGTACATGGGACTACTCTGTACTACCTTTGCAACTTCTAGTGAACCTATATTTATTTCAAAATAAAAAGTTTAAAAAAAGAAAAGATAAGTTTAAAAGTTTGAAAGGGCTTCCCTGGTGGCCCAGTGGTTGAGAGTCCGCCTGCCGATGCAGGGGACACGGGTTCGTGCCCCGGTCCGGGAAGATCCCACATGCCACGGAGCGGCTGAGCCTGCGTGTCCGGAGCCTGTGCTCCGCAACAGGAGAGGCCACAACAGTGAGAGGCCCGCGTACCGCACAAAAAAAAAAAAGTTTGAAAAACGCTGGTAGAGGGGGGCAAAACATAGACAACCACTTAACAGGGTAAGAGATCTTTTGTTTATCTCAATTTTGAGGTTTATACTACATTCTATTTGAATAAATCTTCAATTCAAGGTTATACTTTCATTTCAATCCCTGAGTTTCTGCTTTTTAAAGTTTCATGGTGGTGTCATTGGGGGTCATAAAAATGTAGAATAATAACACAAAGTCTTTCCATTTCTGACCCTGATCAACTGACACTTGTCTAGAGAAATTGTCTCAATAAATATGAAGCCTAAATTCAGAGCATTTTTTCATTTAAATTAAAATGTTTCTAGGGAAAGGAGTGTGGCATTTGCACTGAAAAAGTAAACTTCATCTTCAACAAGGATTCAGTGATATTTAGAATATCTTTTCTGCATGGGACCAATATAACCACTACTAGGTTGACTGGGCTCACAGAACACACGCTCAGCAAAGTGGGCTGTATCATCTAGAAACAGCATCAGAGACCTAAAGAACAGGAGCTTACAAAAGATTAAAAAATTATTTTTTTCTAACATAAAAGATGTTCGAAGGTAGGCACTTCAAAACTGATAATGGCAAATCCCAGGTCACAAGGGATGAATTTTTATGTTTATGATCCTTCATCTTTTGCACTGGCTCAAGATCACCTCATTGTTCATTATGGCTTCTAGGGCTCCAGCCATCATATCTACATTACTGGCAAGAAGCAGGAGATGGGAAGGGAAAAGAATGCATATACCAAATGCTATCTCTTTCTTAAGGAAAGCTCCTGGAAGTCCCATCCTATCTCTCACTTACATCCTGTAGACTATCCATGACAAAATTCAGTTCTATTATTAACTAAGTAAGAGAAAATGGATATTAGTTAGGCAGCTAGTAGTCTCTGTCAAATATGAAAATAATTTATATATAATTATAGCCAGCATTATGAGTTGAAAATAAGCTCAAAGAATATTCAAACAGGCAAAAAAATGTCTTTGGCAATAAAGAAAACAGGCGCTCATGGGATTAGATTGTAGAAGAACATGTAACCAGTGAAGTTTCGGTCAACAAGAAATTAGAGAATCGGATCAACAAAAACTTTGTGATGTTTGCAGATTGTCAAGTGCAAAACTCAAAGGTAAAATGAAGACTGAAACACAGTGGTTCACAGTGTCTAAACACATATGGCAGTTAAACCTGGACCCACCAACAGTGTCTCACCTAGCAGATTGAACAGTTTTATTGAGAACACCTTACAAGATCTATAATAAGTAACAGGATAGTATCACTGACAACAAATATATGGGGCAGATTTTCTCTAAACATGGGGGAAAGCCTGGTCCTTTGTAAATGAGCATTTCATGAACAATAAACGAAGATGCCTTTATTATCACCATTTTACAGACGAAGAAACTGGGGCTCAATGATTAAGACACCACGCAAATTCACACGGCTAAGAAGTGGCAGAGCCTAGATTCTTTGTAACCAGAACACTGCACTACTGTCTGCTGCACAAATCACAATTATGTAAAAAAATCTTAGTTATATGTTTAATCTAGACATAAAAATCATTTACTTCTCTTTTCTAGGAGCATATTCTTTTATTTTCCAGCACTTCAGAGAGTTAATAATATTCAAGGCTACTGAAAATATGATTCCTGAAAAATACTGTGTAGTTAACTGGGAGAACTGAGCCTGCTAGTCATTGGAGGCTTCAGAACAAGCTGAGTCTACCTCCAAGGGATCCATCTTACTCTCCAGAGAGGAAAGGCCCATCTGCATCTCTTCTCCAGCATTTTGTCCAGCTGCTCCAAAGGGCTTTGCTTGCAGGGGCAACCATGCCTGGCTCTTTCTATGAAAGATAAAGGATCCTGATCATGGCAAGTATTCCTGCTGCAAACCATACCTTTTAGCAGTGGCTTGTTTGTTTTATTTAAAACCATTTTGACAGCTCTCTGATTTCTCTGCTTCTATAAATAATCAACCTTAATGATAAAATATAACCTGCACATTCAAATACACATTTACTTCTGTACATTTCCGTGCCCTGAATAGTCACAGCTACCAAGACATCAGTTTTGAACACGAGCATATGGTTCTGAAAACTTCATATTTCAAAGCCGTAATTTGACTTAAGAATTGAACATAATATTTTCATTAACACTGGTGATATATAAAACTGCTTCTTAAAAAAATAATGAAACCTGGACTTGAACTGTGAGGTTGGAGCTTTGAAGCTACTTACGATTGGATTTTTATGTTGAAAAAAATGCTGTCTGACAGCAAGATAAAGCATGCATAAAATACTGTGTAAATTCACAATGCTTCTGTTCAGTTCTTAAAAGAAACTTGTAGGCAGAAGTTCCTCCATGGCCTAACAAGTGACTTCTAGTGCAATGCAAGTGCTCTGTCATTGACCTTGGCCCTCACTCTTTCTTGTTTGTCTGGATAGTGTGAATATGTCTTTCTTGCTGGTCACCAACTTCTCCAACTCCCCCTTTGGCTGCATACATCAGAAAGAGACTGCAGAGAGGTACAGGAATCACACACAATTGCATGTTACTCTGGAGAGACGTAGGAGTCTATGGAACACCTGGCACTCTGTGCACACAAAGAAGCAAAACCCAGTCATTTGAAAGATCTTTCATTTAAATGTATTTCTGACAAAAGATGCCACATACTCCCTGTCTTACTCACTCCAAACGGAAGCATTCAATTTATCCATTAATGGTGAGCCTAGGGAGCCGCAGTCCAACTTCCTCCCACTGTGCCCAAACTGTTCTTAATAGACCATCCCTTTGAGTAAAGAGAGGAGTTCAGGCATCATGCAGAATAAATTCTTGCCTAAATTTAAAAGCATTTCAAGAAATGGAAGATCCATGGTGAGACCCTGGAGAACTCCCTTCAGAGACTTCCTCTTCTTGCTGCTGGTAAGAAGTAAGTAGCTCATGGAGAAAGGGAAAGAGAAGGCCAAAGGGCAAGTGAATTAAACTGAATTCCTTGAAATCTGTATCCTCTTCCCTCCCAGAGAGTGGAATCTCTCAGTGGCTGCCACAGACTGCCCTCTCTACTGCCTTCTAGTGATCCCTAGCACTCTGCTTTCCTCCCTCAGCTCTCACTCCCTAATTGTTATTCTGAGTTTCTTGGTGAACAGTCATCATATCCATCTGATCCATGATGATGATGTATAAAATAAAGTCCAGTAAAATAAAGTCATTGAAAACAAATACCTTGACAGAGCTGAAAAATCTATAACTACATAGAAATAAGTATGAGAAATTTCCAAATGCACCTTTGAAAGATCTTTACAAATTTTAATATTTATGTAACTATAATATATAATATAATATAAGCCTGGTATACATATAATATACATTGTAACATATAACATATATATTTTATAAAATAATATATGGTATACATATTTTATATATATATGGTTATCTTTCTAAGAAAAAAATGAGATAAGCAGATAGTTCTCATTGATAAGGCAGTGAGCTTTTCATTTTGAAGTCTCATCGGAATTTTGAAAGAAAAATAGAGTAAGATTTTAGAGGGGAATTGAAAATTGCTAGTCCAAGGGTTGCATTTTGCCTGGAGATTTCTTATGTTTTTGGAGGGGGGTAGCAGAAAGCTTTGTTTTGTTTCATTACTGGGTTTTTTTTGATTGATAAAATAGAATTTTATTTCAGAATATGATGAGAACCAATTAGGATAACTAATGTAATAAGAACTAGTTCACAACATATATGTTTCATTATGTTTTGATATGAATACTTTTGGTGGGGAACACACTCTCCAGTTTTCCTCAAGTAACACCTCTCTCTATTGCCTTCTACCTGGCTGCATCACACCCCTAGCAACAGACAGCCTTTACGTTTATAGCTCTTCTTGGCCTAGAGAATTTTAAGGCTGAAAAAGACATTAGAGATTATCTGGTCTCATTTCCAAAATTGTTTCCTGTAGTCCCACTCTTCCAATGCTATGCAATATTGCCTGTAATAGAAAAGAAACACAATTTGAAATGCTCTTTCTCTTACTGCAGTCAGTGCATTTCTGATGTTCCAGGTCATGGCAAGTTCACCAGTTTGACAGCTCATGTGCTTTTAGCATGCTTGCTTTCCTGTTGGTGGCAGAATAACCTCTGTGTACTATGATAACCTCCACAAGAACAGATCTTTATTCCAAGTCCAACAGTAGTGTAGCAACTTCATATGCATGCTGCAGACAGAGATGGAACTTGTGAATGTGATTTATGGTGAAAGACTTAAAAGCTGTGTGGAGGGCTTCTCTGGTGGCGCAGTGGTTGAGAGTCTGCCTGCCGATGTAGGGGACATGGGTTTGTGCCCCGGTCCGGGAAGATCCCACATGCCGCGGAGCGGCTAGGCCCGTGAGCCATGGCCCCTGAGCCTGCGCGTCCGGAGCCTGTGCTCCGCAACAGGAGAGGCCACAACAGTAAGAGGCCCACATACCGCAAAAAAAATAAATGCTGTGTGGAAATACCTTAGCATAGACACATAACTGTATTTCTCACTGGTAAAGCTTATTCCTATGCCTGGTTTTACAATGAATCGAGGAAGATTCTTTGGGCTTACTGTTGTTGTTGCTTTTGTATAAGAGTTCAGAATCCATCAGGGTCACAAACAGAGTCTATTCTATAATGAGTAAAATCCACTGAAAAGCAGAGAAATCTCATTTCTGTTGCAGGTGTGGGCTTGGATGGCCTTTTCCCCTACACATCTGCCTAGAATTTCTTATTGCTACCCAGGAAAATAAAGGGAAAGCCATTTGGCATAAGAAATGCATTTCCTTCTTACTTTGTGTGAAACCCCTTCAACTGCGAGGAAAATGGGAGGATGCATATGCTGCCTATACCGTGCACTAGCCTGCTGTGCCACATACAGGAATGCCGTGGTGCTAGGGATGCCTCGAGCATTTGGGAAATAAAGTTATGGAGCTGGAAACCTCTAGCTCAGCAAATGCGCTGGCAAGTTGGTAACTATTTGTACCATATTTTTGAGAATTGGTTTTTCCTGGGTCAGAGTAAAGTGGATTTCAGAATTCCAAACTGGTTCCCTGCAAAGTTCTCCCCCCACCACCACCCCACTTGTAACCACTAGTTTGTTCTCTTTATCAGCAAAGTCCTTCTTTACATCAGAAGGAGATAAAGTAGGATCCATGCTGGGAATGATCATCAACCTCAACCTTGTTCTCTTGGTTGGTGCAGTGAATGGGATACCGTAACTGAATGGAAGAGACCCTTGTCTACTGATACTAAAACTGCCTCCATGGCCGTCATGGAAAAGATAAGAGGTAACAAATGCTGGTGTGGATATGGCAAAAAAGAAGCCTTGTGCGGTTGGTGAGATTGTAAACTGGTATAGCCAGTATGGAAAACAATGAAATTTCCTCATAAAATTAATAATAGAACTACCGTATGATTCAGAAATTCCACTTCTGGAAATATATCCATAGGAAACAGAAACATTAACTCAAAAAATATTTGTATCCCCCTTGTTCATAGCAGCATTATTTACAATAGCTAAAAACAAACTAAATGTCCACTGATGGATGAATGGATAAAGAAAATGTGATACATATAGATGTATAGATATATAATGGAGTATTATTTAGCCATAAAAATGAGGAAGTGTTACCATTTGTGACAACATAGATGGCCCTTGAGGGCATTATGCTCAGTGAAATAAGTCAGACATAGAAAGACAAAAATACTGTATGATCTCCCTTGTAAAATATATGGAATTAAAACACACACACGTAAAACACAAAAACACCAAATTCATAGAAAAACAGATCAAATTTGTGGTTACCAGAGGTGAGGGTAGGAACCAGAGGAATTGAAAAAAGGTAGTCAAAAGGTACAAACTTCCAGTTATAAGTAAATAAGTACTAGGGATGTGATATTCAATACAACATGATAACTATAGTTAACATTGCTGTATGATATATAGGAAACTTGTGGAAAGAGTAGATCCTTAGTGTTTTCATCACAGAGTTTTTTTTTTAATTTTTTAATTTAATTTTATTTATTTTTTTATACAACAGGTTCTTATTAGTCATCAATTTTATACACATCAGTGTATACATGTCAATCCCAATCACACAATTAATCAAACCACCCACCCCAACCCCCGGCCGCTTTCCCCCCTTGGTGTCCATACGTCTGTTCTCTATATCTGTGTCTCAATTTCTGCCCTGCAAACCAGTTCATCTGTACCATTTTTCTAGGTTCCACATATATGTGTTAATATAAGATATTTGTTTTTCTCTTTCTGACGTACTTCACTCTGTATAACAGTCTCTAGATCCATCCACATCTCAACAAATGACCCAATTTTGTTCCTATTTATGGCTGAGTAATATTCCATTGTATATATGTGCCACATCTTCTTTATCCATTCATCCGATGATGGGCACTTAGGTTGTTTCCATCTCCGGGCTATTGTATATAGTGCCGCAAGGAACATTAGGGTGCATGTGTCTTTTTGAATTACGGTTTTCTCTGGGTATATGCCCAGTAGTGGGATTGCTGGATCATATGGTAATTCTATTTTTAGTTTCTTAAGGAACCTCCATACTGTTCTCCATAGTGGCTGTATCAGTTTACATTCCCACCAACAGGACAAGAGGGTTCCCTTTTCTCCACACACTCTTCAGCATCTGTTGTTTGTAGATTTTCTGATGATGCCCATTCTAACTGGTGTGAGGTGTTACCTCACTGTCATTTTGATTTACATTTCTCTAATAATTAATGATGTTGAGCAGCTTTCCATGTGCTTCCTGGCCATCTGTATGTCTTCTTTGGAGAAATGTCTATTTAGGTCTTCTGCCCATTTTTGGATTGGGTTCTTTGTTTTTTTTAATATTGAGCTGCATGAGCTGTTTATATATTTTGGAGATTAATCCCTTGTTGATTCGTTTGCAAATATTTTCTCCCATTCTGAGGGTTGTCTTTTCATCTTGTTTATGGTTTCCATTGCTAATGCAAAAGCTTTGAAGTTTCATTAGGTCCCATTTGTTTATTTTTGGTTTTATTTCCATTACTCTAGGAGGTGGATCAAGAAAGATCTTGCTGTGATTTATGTCAAAGCGTGCTTCTTCCTATGTTTTCCTCTAAGAGTTTTAGAGTGTCCTGTCTAACATTTAGGTCTCTAATCCATTTTGAGTTTATTTTTGTGTATGGTGTTAGGGAGTGTTCTAATTTCATTCTTTTACCTGTAGCTGTCCAGTTTGCCCAGCACCACTTATTGAAGAGACAGTCTTTTCTCCATTGTATATCCTTGCCTCCTTTGTCATAGATTAGTTGACCATAGGTGTGTGGCTTTCTATTTTGTTCCATTGACCTATATTTCTGTTTTTGTGCCAGTACCATACTGACTTGATTACTGTAGGTTTATAGTATAGTCTGAAGTCAGGGAGTCTGATTCCTCCAGCTCTGTGTTTTTCCTTTGTTTTTTTCTGCTTTGGCTATTCAGGGTCTTTGTGTCTCCATGCAAATTTTAAGAGTTTTTGTTCTAGTTCCGTAAAAAATGCCATTGGTAATTTGATAGAGATTGCATTGTGTCTGTAGATTGCTTTGGGTAGTATAGCCATTTTCACAATATTGATTATTCCAATCCAAGAACATGGTATATATCTCCATCTGTTGGTATCATCTTTAATTTCTTTCATCAATGCCTTATAGTTTTCTGCATACAGGTCTTTTGGCTCCCTAGGTAGGTTTATTCCTAGGTATTTTATTCTTTTTGATGCAATGGTAAATTGGAGTGTTTCCTTAATTTCTCTTTCAGATTTTTCATCATTAGTGTATAGGAATGCAAAAGATTTCTGTGCATTAATTTTGTATCCTGCAAATTTACCAAATTCATTGATTAGTAGTTTTCTGGTGGCATCTTTAGGATTCTGTATGTATAGTAGCATGACATCTGCAAATAGTGACAGTTTTACTTCTTCTTTTCCAAAGTGTATTCCTTTTATTTCTTTTTCTTCACTGATTGCCATGGCTAGGACTTCAAAAACTATGTTGAATAATAGTGGCGAGAGAGGACATCCTTGTCTTACTCCTGATCTTAGAGGAAATGCTTTCAGTTTTTCACAATTGAGAATGATGTTTGCTGTGGGTTTGTCGTATATGGCCTTTACTAGGTTGAGGTAGGTTCCCTCTATGCCCACTTTCTGGAGAGTTTTAATCACAAATGGGTGTTGAATTTCATCAAAAGCTTTTCTGTATCTATTGAGATGATCATATGGTTTTTATTCTTCAATTTGTTAATATGGTGTATTACATTGATTGATTTGCATATATTGAAGAATGCTTGCATTTCTGGAATAAATCCCACTTGGTCATGGTATAGGATCCTTTTAATGTGCTGTTGGATTCTGTTTGCTAGTATCTTGTTAAGGATTTTTGCATCTATATTCCTCAGTGATATTGGTCTGGAATTTTCTTTTTTTGTAGTGTCTTTCTCTGCTTTTGGTATCAGGGTGATGGTGGCCTCAGAGAATGAGTCTGGGAGTGTTCCTTCTTCTGCAAATTTTTGGAAGGGTGTAAGAATGATGGGTGTTAGCTGTTGTCTAAATTTTTGATAGAATTCACCTGTGAAGCCATCTGGTCCTGGACTTTTGTTTGTTGTAATATTTTTAATCACAGTTTCAATTTTATTACTTGTGATTGGTCTGCTCATATTTTCTCTTTCTTCCTGGTTCTGTCTTGGAAGGTTACACCTTTCTAAGAATTTGTCCATTTCTTCCAGGTTGTCCATTTTAATTGCATAGAGTTGCTTGTAGTAGTCTCCTAGAATGCTTTGTATTTCTGCGGTATTTGTTGTAACTTCTCCTTTTTCATTTCTAATTTTATTGATTTGAGTTCTCTCCCTCTTTTTCTTCATGAGTCTGGCTAATGGTTTATCAATTTTGTTTATCTGCTCAAAGAACCAGCTTTTAGTTTTATTGATCTTTGCTATTGTTTTCTTTGCTTCTATTTCATTTATTTCTGCTCTGATCTTTATGATTTCTTTCCTTCTGCTAATTTTGGGTTTTGTTTGTTCTTCTTTCTCCAGTTCCTTTAGGTGTAAGGTTAGATTGTTTATACGAGATTTTTCTTGTTTCTTGAGGTAGGCTTGTATAGCTATAAGCTTCCCTCTTAGAACTGCTTTTGCTGCATCCCATAGGTTCTGGATCACCGTGTTTTCATTGTCATTTGTCTCTAGGTATTTTTTGACTTCCTCTTTGATTTCTTCAGTGATCTCTTGGTTATTTAGTAACGCATTGTTTAGCTTCCATGTGTTTCTGCTTTTTATGCTTTTTTCCATGTAATTCATTTCTAATCTCATAGTGTTGTGGTCAGAAAAGATGTTTGATATGATTTCAATTTTCTTAAATTTACTGAGGCTTGATTTGTGACCCAAGATGTGATCTATCCTGGAGAATATTCCTTGCACACTTGAGAAGAAAGTGTAATCTGCTGTTTTTGGATGGAATGCCCTATAAATATCAATTAAATCTATCTGGTCTATTGTGTCATTTAAAGCTTCTGTTTCCTTATTTATTTTCATTTTGCATGATCTGTCCATTGGTGTAAGTGAGGTGTTAAAGTCCCCCACTAATATTGTGTTATTGTCGATTTCCTCTTTTACAGCTGTTAGCAGTTGCCTTATGTATTGAGGTGCACCTATGTTGGGTGCATATATAATTATAATTGTTGTGTCTTCTTCTTGGATGGATCCCCTGATCATTATGTAATGTCCTTCCTTGTATCTTGTAACATTCTTTATTTTAAAGTCTATTTTATCTGATATGAGTATTGCTACTCCTGCTTTCTTTTGATTTCCATTTGCATGGAATATCTTTTTCCATCCCGTCATTTTCAGAGTGAATGTGTCCCTAGCTCTGAAGTGGATCTCTTGTAGACAGCATATATATGGGTCTTGTTTGTGTATCCATTCAGCAAGCCTGTGTCTTTTGTTTGTAGCATTTAATCCATTCATGTTTAGGGTAATTATCGATATGTATGTTCCTATGACCATTTTCTTAAATGTTTTGGGTTTGTTTTTGTAGGTCCTTTTCCTCTCTTGTGTTTCCTACCTAAAGAAGTTCCTTTAGCATTTGTTGTAAAGCTGGTTTGGTGGTGCTAAATTCACTTAGCTTTAGCTTATCTGTAAAGATTTTGATTTCTCCATCAAATATGAATGAGATCCTTGCCGGGTAGAGTAATCTTGGTTGTAGGTTCTTTCCTTTTGTCACTTTAAGTATATCATGCCACTCCCTTCTGCCTTGTAGAGTGTCCACTGAGAAATCAGCTGTTAACCTTAAGGGAGTTCCTTTGTATGTTATTTGTCATTTTTCCTTTGCTGCTTTTAATAATTTTCCTTTTTCTTTAATTTTTGCCAATTTGATTACTATGTGTCTCAGCATGTTTCTCCTTGGGTTTATCCTGTATGGGACTCATTGGGCTTCCTGGCCTTGGGTGGCTATTTCCTTTCCCATATTAGGGAAGTTTTCAACTATATTCTCTTCAAATATTTTCTCTGGTCCTTTCTCTCTCTTCTTCTTCTGGGACTTCTATAATGTGAATGTTGTTACGTTTAATGTTGTCCCAGAGATCTCTTAGGCTGTCTTCATTTCTTTTTATTCTTTTTTCTTTATTCTGTTCCACAGCACTGATTTCCACTGTTCTATCTTCCAGGTCAGTTATCCGTTCTTCTGCCTCAGTTATTCTGCTATTGATTCCTTCTAGTGTAGTTTTCATTTCAGTTAGTGTATTGTTCATCTCTGTTTCTTTGTTCTTTAATTCTTCTAGGTCTTTGTGAAACATTTCTTACATCTTCTCGATCTTTGCCTCCGTTCTTTTTCTGAGGTCCTGGATCATCTTCACTATCATTATTCTGGATTCTTTTTCTGGAAGGTTGCGTATCTCCACTTCATTGAATTGTTTTTCTGGGTTTTTTTCTTGTTCCTTCATCTGGTACATAGCCTTCTGCCTTCTCATCTTGTCTGTCTTTCTGTGACTGTGGTTTTTGATCCACTGGCTGCAGGATTGTATTTTTTCTTGCTTCTGCTGTCTGCCCTCTGGTGGATGAGGCTATCTAAGAGGCTTGTGTAAGTTTCCTGATGGGAGGGACTGGTGGTGGGTAGAGCTGACTGTTGCTCTGGTGGGCGGAACTCAGTAAAACTTTAATCTGCTTAACTGCTGATGTGTGGTGCTGCATTCCCTCCTTGTTGATTGTTTGACCTGCTGCACCCAACACTCAGCCTATCTGAGCTCTTTGTTGGGGCTAATGACGGACTCTGGGAGGGCTTATACCAAGGAGAACTTCCCAGAACTTCTGCTACCAGTGTCCTTGTCCCCACAGTGAGCCACAGCCACCCCCCACCTCTGCAGGAGACCCTCCCCCACTAGCAGGTAGGTCTGGTTCAGTCTCCCCTGGGGTCATTGCTCCTTCCCCTGTGTCCCGATGTGCATACTACTTTGTGTGTGCCCTCCAAGCGTGGAGTCTCTGTTTCCCCCAGTTCTGTCAAAGTCCTACAATCAATTCCCAGTAGCCTTCAAAGTCTGATTCTCTAGGAATTCCTCCTCCTGTTGCCAGACACCCAGGTTGGGAAGCCTGACTTGGGGCTCAGAACCTTCACTCCAGTGGGTGGACTTCTGTGGTATGTGTTCTCCAGTCTGTGAGTCACCCACCCAGCAGTTATGAGATTTGATTTTACTGTGATTGTGCCCCTCCTACTGTCTCATTGTAGCTTCTCCTTTGTCTTTGTATGTGGGATATCTTTTTTGGTGAGTTCCAGTGTCTTCCTGTCAATGATTGTCCAGCAGCTAGTTGTGATTCTGGTGTTCTCGCAAGAGAGAGTGAGAGCACGTCCTGCAACTCTCTGCCATCTTGGTTCCAATCTCACAAAGTGTTGTTGTTGTTGTTTTTTCTTTTCTTTTCTTTTTATTGTATCTATATGAGATGAGAGATGTTAACTAAACTTATTGTGGTAATTATTTCAAAATATATGTAAATCAAACCATTATGCTGTATACCTCATACAGTGATGTATGTCAGTTATGTCTCAATAACACTGGGGGTAAAAACCTCAAAAAGAACCCTACCTCCTTGTAGATTCTCCCCTAGACCATTTTCTGTGTGTGTCCATGTGTGCGTGTGTGTATGTGTGTGTGGGTGTGTGTCAGTAGTTAGCCTGAGATACTCCCAAATTCCTGAAGAGTTGCGTCAAATTTTAAAGGCAATAGCCACTGATTAGTGATGGGTTTCCCTCTCCTTTCTTCAAACTCTGGTTTGGACATCACAGTGTGAGCATGGAAAGATGAAAAAGAATTACAGGAGTTGTTGCTATTGCTCCCAATATAAATGTCGATGTCCATACATAACATGGCTGCAGTGTGACTCAAATTGTTTGTGCTTTGGTAGAATGAGAATGCTTAACTTCTTATTCATTAAAAAAAAAGAGACACCTCAGTAATAAGCACTTCTTCCATTTAGGTTTCAAAACAAAATTTTGTGGTTTTGTTTTCCTTTACACCTTGCAAGTAAGAAGCAGATATAGCTGTGTAAGAACTGTTGCCAAGATTGGCAAAATTTAAAGCTGACAGCTTTACAGAAAAATAAAAAGACTCATAATCTATTAAGCACATGTATGCACAAACACACACACAGAGAGGCACACACACACACACCTCTTCCAATAAAAATAGTATGTTGTTTATATTGTCACCAGCCCAAGAGAAAGCTCCTTGGTATTAGCTTAAAAGGTCCACAATGATTCTCAGATCTGTTTTCTTGTGCTTAGAGTAGCCTGGAGAAATTTCTTCCCTTCTCCTGTCATTTAGTATTCTTTTATTTTAATCCACCAATGATTCATTGTGTGTCTACATGGTACAAGGAACTGTATTGCAAAATGGGAGCCAGAACGGACATGGTACTGCTTGTAAAGAACTTAAGACCTTAAGAGGAGACGAAGCATCTACAAATATTCACTTACATTTAATCTACTCTTTTACTAAAATACAAAGGTGGCATTCCTTATGAAGAAAGTCATTCCTCTTATTCTCCAATAAAAGATCAATAGTATGTAAAGCCTTGTTAATGACCTGCAAGCACCTGGATACTATTTGTTGCCATCCAGTTTCCCAAAGTCCAGACATCAGGTCAGTCCAGTACTTGGGATATTGAAGATGAAAATGGTAGAAGAATCTTCCTGTGCCATTTTCCTCATTTCATCTTCAACTACTTCCTAGTATGAGTCTGCTAACACTTATCTTAATCTAAAATAACGAGAGAGTGTTTGATGAGTATGTGTCACTCTAACAGACTGCATCTCCATGACAGCAGAGATCACATTGGTCTTTTTCATCATGGTATTTCTGCACCCATCACAATACCTCTATCATACTGGGTATACAATAAATACTTGTTGAATATTGAAAGAATAAATGAGTGATATAAGTCAGCTCTAATACAAACATCTCCCACTCTGGCATTGTCTTAGATACTCCCAGGCAAAATTCCCTTTCAATCAAATTAGTAATTTTTGCCATCATTTTTTTGAGCAAAAGTGATAACTGAATGAGCTACAAAAACACTTTCCAATTCCATGATTCCATGATCCAATGGAATACTGAATCTTGCAGCTTGTCATAAAGGATTCAGGTAGTTTTAAAGGCAGAAAATGTGAATGAAGTTGAAAGATTATATAACATTCACCCCAAAAGTAGCATTCATTGACAAGGACCTAGCTGTCAAATACACATGATAAATTGCACAATTGTTGCAGCAGTTTTTGTGAGCAATTTACACAAGGGAGAGTATCTCCAAATGAAAACATAAAGAATAATAGTTCAACTTGAAACCCAGAAGGTAAGAATGCTGAAGGTAACAGTGTTTCATTGACCTGTAGCGTGTGTTTTAAGTCTGTATTTATGATTGTGGAGCTCACCAATTACTAGTGTTATAAGTGTAATGTGATCTCCCTGAAGGAGAGGGAGAAAGGGCTTAAGAAATACCTCCCTGTGCCACAGGTAATTAGGGAGGATGAAAGCTCATAGAAAGCATAGAGGAAAAAACAGAAGCATCGGTGACCAGAATAGTATTTTCTTGACCGTGTAAGGGATAGGGTTCATCTCAGGAAAACCTGGGGGAAAACATTTGAAAGGAGGCTTTCCTATATTACTAAGACGGCTTTAAACTGAAACTATACAGAGAGAGAGAGAAAATCTGATGTACGATAGTGCCTAGGACAAAGCAAGAAAAGCACTTGGAAAAGGATCTCAGTAATTCTTTGAACAAATAATAGGAAAGATATTTGGGAGCCATTGTTCAAGCCTCAGATGTCTTATACCAGTGGCAAGAGCATGGGCAATAAATGAAAGCAGCTTGAAATTCTCACATGAAGAGGTTAAATAGAATTGACTAAGTGTTACTGAGGCTGGATGGGATGATACTCAATAAAAATTGCAAGTAAATATAATAATCTGTCCATAAATAGATTTAACAGGAGAAAAAGCAACAGATGTTGCAAAGATACAGGCGGGAAAAACGTCCTTGAATCTAGAGGCAAATGCATGTTGAGGAGAAATAAAAAATTCACATAATTGTGGGAATCCCATACAATCTGTTTTACAACATGGAAGATATGGACAATACTTTCTAATAATTATCACACAACTGGCACATGGCCAAAAAAAATAAAACCTTAAGGGAGACTATAATTTCAAGAATATGCCTAAAGTTGGAGTGCTCTGAAAGCAAAGCATATGGTAAATTTTTGACTTGCTTAACAGCTAACCTCATAGGCACTCAAAGAAGCTATGAAGGAAAGGGCTCTCAGGAACTAGGATTGTCAAGAACATGCATTACTCATATGTAAAGTATTTTGATTTCAGCAAAAATTATAACAAAAATGCCCCATGATTATTTTATGCATATGATGCTAAAATATGAATCTGGATCATGCCATCCAAGTGGTTTGGGAAAGCACTGGGCAAGACACTAAACAGAAGAGTGTTATATTGATTCAAGGCGACATTTTTTTCTGGGGGACAGAACAAACAGGTATGTTTTAGTAGCTTAAATACCCATAAGTCATGTGATTTTCAGAAACTCTTAAATGCATAAACAAATAAAACATCCTTAGAAAATAAAACTTTCAGTGAGATGGTGACTATTTCAGCTAAGTAGGCCACTCTAAAAGATAAACTTCAAAGAACTAACTCAAAGCACAGGAGTATAGAGTTTAGGCAATCAAAATCCAGCAGGAAAGAGCAAGTTAGAAGGCTGTCAGATATGCAGAGAATTTTATGGATGCTCCCTTTGCAACTTCGTATTGGTCAAATAACTTTAAAGCCAAGCAACTAGCCTAAATCCTCAAGAGATCTGGCGATGTGCTCATCCTTTATGTGGTCACGTGCGAAATTACGAACTTTTTATTGACTAAATATAAAGATAATTCTGGCAACTGCCTACACTAGCTACCAGTGGGATACTAACTGTGGAGCAGAGAAGGAGGAGAGTTTGAAGATAATTTATCAAAATAATTACAGGAGAATACTTTCATTAAAAAATAAATTGGTATAATTAGAATAGAATCATAACTCTTTTGCAAGTGCCTCTGCGTATACTCCATCTTTGGTACCTTTAATGATTTGACATTCAGTTAAACTTAAGTGCTTCTTCCACAGTGTAGAAAAATTCTGACTTACTGTTTCACTCATTTCTTAGCTTAATGGAAAATGATGCAGAATTAGTTACTTTTAGCAAGAGATTATCTCTCTTAATCTTGTTGAATTTTATCTGCCTTCTGCAACTAAATAATGCAGAAAAAATGAGAAGACAGGGAGACTTGTCAGAGCTTAACCAAGAGTGTCTTTTCTATAGGACAAAGAAATACTAAAAATTAAAGTGGAAAGAAATGAGATGGGAGAGTTATAAAAAGCTACTAGGATTTGTGTGTTATAATAAAAAGCAGTATGTTTATAACTCTTTTTAAAACCCAAATATTTCTTGATCCTCAAGTACTTTTTCACTAAGACCTTAAAAGGCAATATAAAGAGATATTTTTTGTGTGTGCTTTGAAATCCTTCAAAATAGACTCTCTAAGACCTGATAAGATTTGCATTTTCATAGTTGGTGGATACACGTCCATGTTAAAAGGAAAAGAAAAGAAGGTGTAAGGAGCCATTGTACCCAAAATACCTAAGAACCGAAAGGAGGTATTTCTAAAACACTTTCCTAAGTAGAAGAGTTCAAAACTTCAGCTTTATTCAGATGAATGGATAAAGAAGATGTGGCACATATATACAATGGAATATTACTCAGCCATAAAAAGAAACAAAACTGAGTTATTTGTAGTGAGGTGGATGGACCCAGAGTCTGTCATACAGAGGGAAGTAAGTCAGAAAGAGAAAAACAAATACCGTGTGCTAACACATATACATGGAATCTAAAATGGTTATGAAGAACCTAGGGGCAGGACAAGAATAAAGACGCAGACATAGAGAATGGACTTGAGGACACGGGGAGAGGGAAGGGTAAGCTGGGACAAAGTGAGAGAGTGGCATGGACTTATATTTACTACCAAATGTAAAATAGCTAGTGGGAAGCAGCCACATAGCACAGGGAGATCAGCTCAGTGCTTTGTGACCACCTAGAGGGGTGGGATAGGGAGGGTGGGAGGGAGATGCAAGAGGGAGGAGATATGGAGATATATGTATATGTATAGCTGATTCACTTTGTTATAAAGCAGAAATTAACACACCATTGTAAAGCAATTACACTCCAATAAAGATGTTAAAAAAAACCACAAAACTTCAGCTTTCCACCCTAATATTTTCAATAAGAATTTCATGCTGTTGGACAAATAATTTCTTTTCCCAGAATAATTCCATCTTGTTCAACTTCCCTCTCCTTTTTCCAGATTCCCAAAGTGTATTCCTTTCATATATCTTTTATACATGAAGTACCAAGCACAAGTAAATTTCTACTATGGATTAAACTTCCTTGGTATTTAAGCCCTCTAAAAATGAATTTAAAAAAATGCAAATCTTTAAAAACAATAAATGAATCCAGATACCAAATATCATTCAGAACAAAACCCCTAGAAGATCAAAATTAATGAAAACCACAAAGTAAATGATAACACTCACATTTAAAATGCTTTACAAGTAGTAAACTATTTGCATTTTCCTCTTCCAATTTTGCTGATAAGGAAGCTGACATGCAGCAGAAAAAGGGTTCTTGCCCACCATCATGTGATATATATGCTTTTGTCTTCTAAACTTGCTATGTCATGATTTACTTTGACAACTTCTAATTCTGTAACTTCAGATTTTAGAAGATGCCTCAGAAAAACTTTGATAATGGCAACATAACGTTAAGTTTAAAAATAAGTCTATTTAATCAGGGGAAAACAACTAATGCCAACTAATTCTCTGACTCACTAAGAAGTTAGGATTCTTGGATGTATCTTAATAGCTTGACTCTTCTTGAACTTAATGGACAAATAAATAAATGAAGATGAATTAAAATCATTTTTCTTGGATTTATTAAGAAACCATTTAATAATATATGTGGGTAGGAATAGTAGAAGCCTGGTTAGGGAGGATGCAGAAGGGAGTTCTTTGATGGAATTAACCAAGTGTATGGCTTATGAACTGAACTCTGATTTACAGAATCATTAACCTTTGAGTTGGAGGCGATATAGTGGTCACCTAGATTGGAGGTTCTTCTCCCAGACCTATTAAATTAGACTTGATGGGGATAGGGCAGCTGGTCTATGGATCAAAGTTTGGGAAGCCTTGACTTCGTCTATCCTCTATGCCACTGCAGGAATGCCCTTTACAATGCCTCTAGTATGCTGCCAGCTAGTATCCACACATCCAGTAACAAGGAACCTATGACTTCAAAAGGCAAAACACTTCATTTTTTAAAAGTTTTAATTGCTAACCAAATTCAATTTAACAAGCATATATAGAAAGCCTACTATGTTCCAGGCACTTTATATACATTATTTCTAATTCTCACGTTAACGCCATCAAATAAGATACTGTTGCCCTCATTTGTAGATTAGGAAAATGAAGCTCTGAGATGCTGAATGCCTTGTCCAAGTTCACATAACGATGTGGCAGAACTGGGATTGAAACCCTATACTGCTTCTGGCATGCATTTTCTTATTTAATTCTTAAAAATCCCTTACAGAGTATGCATTATTTACCTCCAATTTACAAATTAGGTCACCAAAGATTGGAGAGATTTAGTGATTATTCAAGGTAAAATAACCAGTAAGTGACAGATTGGTAAATCAAAGTCAGTTCTATCTGACTTCAAAACCTGAGATCTTAACCATCATGCCTTAGACCTTCTCGTACATTTGTATATAATACATTGCAATAAATTTAAAAAATAGAAGCAGTGCAAAGAGGGTAGCCAACTGTAGCAGCAAAGCCATCTGTTCAGCCTTCCAGGTGAGATACTATCTAAACTTGGTTTCAAAAGATAGAGGTCATCCAGGCAAACAAAGGAGAGGAGGACAATGGGGGCAGATGGGCATGTGGAAAAGAGTTGAGCTAGAACACATCACAGTTAACATCTGCCTGCTTGTATTTTCCACATATTACACTCTGGACTGATGTTCATTTATACATTCTTTCATCTGTCACCTTACCTGCTTTATATTTCCTCAGAACACTTAGTACTATAACAATAATGGCTATTACTTATTGGATTCTTATTGTATGTCAGGCACTGTCCACAGAACTTTACATGGAATGACTCATCCAGCCCTCACAAAATGCTTTGAGGTAGGAAATATTAATATGTCCATTTTACCTCCTGGGCATATGTCTGGACAAAACTGTAATTCAAAAATATACATGCACCCCTATGTTCATAGCAGCACTATTTACAATAGCCAAGACATGGAAGCAATCTAAATGTCCATTGATAGAGGAATGGATAAAGAAGATGTGGTACATATATACAATGGAATACTACTCAGCCATAAAAAGAATGAAATAATGCCATTTGCAGCTACGTGGATGGACCTAGAGATTATCATACTAAATGAAATAAGTCAGAGAAGGACAAATATCATATGATATCACTTATATGTGGACTCTAAAATATGACACAAATGAACTTATCTACGAAAGAGAAACAGACTCACAGACATAGAGAACCAGACTTGTGGTTGCCAAGGATGAGGGGCGGAGGGGAGGGATGGAGTGGGAGTTTAAGGTTAGCAGATGCAAACTACTATGTATAGAAAGGATAAACAACAAAGTCCTACTGTATAGCGCAGGGAACCATATTCAATATCCTGTAAAAAACCATAATGGAAGAGAATATGAAAAAGAATATATGTATAACTGAATCATTTTGCTATACAGCAGAAATTAACACAACATTGTAAATCAATTATACTTCAATAAAATAGATTTAAAAAATAAAAAATAGGGCTTCCCTGGTGGCACAGTGTTTGAGAGTCCACCTGCCAATGCAGGGGATACGAGTTCGTGCCCCGGTCCGTGAAGATCCACATGCCGCGGAGCGGCTGGGCCCGTGAGCCATGGCCACTGAGCCTGCACGTCCGGAGCCTGTGCTCCGCAACGGGAGAGGCCACAGCAGTGAGAGGCCCACGTACCGCAAAAAATAAATAAATAAATAAATGATAAAAATATGTCCACTTTACATATGAGAAAACTGAGGCACAGATATAATAACTAATTTGTATAAGTCATAGAGCCAGTAAGTAGGTAAGGATTTTAAGCCAATCAGTCTTGTTCTAGAGCCTGCTTTCTAACCACTATGCACTCCATTACCTCTCTTGCTGGCATTATATAAATTGTCTGTTCAGTTCATTATCTCTCCTCCCACTAGAATGTAAATTCCATAGGGCAGGCACTATGTTTATTTTCTTCAATGTTGTATTCTCAGCAACTAAAATAATACCTGGCACACACAAGATGCTAGGCAAATAATTGTTCAATGAATGAATCATTTTAACAAATTTTTTTGAGTATCTATTATATACTAGGCTATGCTAGCTACTAAAGTTGCAAGGGAAATTGAATGCCTTTTCCACAAGATAGTTCTTAAAATAAATAAAGGGAGATATTGTATCCCTTTTAAGTTTCTTCTGTTCCAGAATTAATAGCCTTATTTTGTTCCATCATTTCTCATGTGACATGAGAATACCCAGGCTTTGCCCTCTGGAAAGGACCAGTTCATCAACAAAAATAAAAGGCACACAAATTTACCAGAGTGTTTTAGGAATGGTGTGACTCCATTTTCCTATGTTCCATGCTTCATTTAATGCAACCCAAGATTGTCACTTGCTTTTCTAGCAGCCATATCATATCATTGGAACTCGTAGAGTTGGCAGTGAAATAAAAGGCCTACACTCTTTCTAATAATAACTCTACGATACTAAGCCATTCTCTGTTATGAGTTTTATAGTAGAAATTCTACAAATATTTTTTATTTTAAAATCAATATAGAGAACTTCATAATTACCCCCATTAAATTTCATCTCATTACTTCAGGAACATTCTCCCAACTTATAAATAAGTTTGAATTTTGAGTCTTTGCTCCATCTTACATGTTATCCATCTCAGAATTGAGTCATCAGCAAACTCTACAAGTAATACTATTATATCATCATTCAGATAACAGCTCTATATTTTGAAAGGGGCAGAAACAAATGCAGAGTTCTGTGGCAAGAATGTATATATATATATATATATATATATATGTATAACTGAATCATTTTGCTGTACAGCAGAAATTAACACAACATTGTAAATCAACTATATTTCAATAAAAAACCACTTTGGGTTCAGTTATTCAACAGGTTATGAATGTGAGTCCATGTTTATAGGATGATTTATGTCCATATTTTATCATTTAATACACAAAATAATCACAGAACATTTTTCCTGTATGTTTTATATGCTCCTGTCAATCCTAATTCCAAAGAAACTCTTTCCTTCACTGCTTCTTCAAGGGCTATGGGGTAAAATTGCTTGGCAAGTCAAGAATTCATCCCATGTTTTGCTTTCAGAACACTAAAACTTTACGAATATTTCTTGAAATTGAAAGTCTCCATTTTAAGATTTTTTTTTGCCAATACTAGTTGTGTGATAACTATTAGAAAGTATCATCCATGTCCTCCATTTGACCAAACAGTTCATACAAGAGTCCCACCATTTTTTAGTATTTCTCCTCACCATGCTTCTGCCTCTAGATTCCTGAATTTTTCCTCTACTCTCTATCTTTGCAATATCTGATGCTATTTCTCCTATTATATCTATTTTTGAAGAGATTTTTACCTTTAATTGCAATTTTCCATTGAGTACCATCCCATCAAGTCTCAGTGACACCTATTTGATTGCATTTAACTTGTTTGTATTAAAAACTTAAGCTGATTTCCAAAAGAGTTTGTTAGCATGTTTTAAAGAGAAATTTTTCTATTTTTCAATACAAAAATCAATGCAAGGAAACCCTAGCATCAGTGTGTCTCATTCATTTCCTTTCTAACCAAACTCTAGGACTATTTTCCTGGCTTCCTCCACCTTGCTTTTCTGAGACTGTCTCAAACTTTACCTAAGAAATATATATTTCCAAAGACACAAATAGTTCATCATAGCATATATTCTAAGTATCTTCCATGAACCAGAAGGAAGACAACTGACCTTGCTCAAAAATTACTGTCTTGCTCAGTGTCCCCATGCTCATCATGAAATAAACTAGGGTTCAGTGAAGGCAACTTTAAAACCTGATTTTAGTGTATTCATATATTAGTCAATATGTATGATAAGCAAAGTAAACAAATATTAGTGTGAATTTAAAGTAAAGGAAAAGTGGAAAATTTTTATGTTGCTTTTATCTGGAAAATTGATGTCTGAGGATAAAAATTAGCATAAAACTCATTAATGTATAGTATTCTTGTTCAAACCAGTAGATATTACACTGCATTTAATTGTATTAACAATTAAGACAAAGGAAATCCTTTATAGCTTGAATAAAAGCTTTAAACTAATCATTTCAAACATGGAAAATGAAATGAATAATTTTGTTTAAAAAGCATTTGTCCTTTGAACTTCAGTCTATTCAACTTCTTAAAGGCTTTATATAACAGAGTTCTGTTCAGCACATTTTAAACTTTACATAATTATACCACCCAGTGTACATTTCTGTAAAGCATCAGTAGCTGACAATACTGTTTCATAAAACATTTATATTAGATTATACAGGTGTTCTTACAGTTCAAAAAATAAAACCAAAACTTTGTTAATGAGGTGACAAACTGAGGGGAGTTACAGGGAACTTGTTCAAGGAGACCAAACCTTCTGAAATGATTTGAAGCATTAGAACTAAGGATGGTAATGCCTTAAACTTGCTAAAGGAAATCAATACATTCTTTGATTGTTATTCTCTTTGCCAGCTGGTTAGGCCCATATCTGATAATGACAAAGTGAGATCCTTCCCTGAGTTGTGTCAGCCCAAAAATGCCACCTGAACAACTATTACTAAATTAAACATTGGTGGGGCCATAAAAGCCTTCCCATCATGAGATAACCCTTCCAAGTCAGATGTTATCATTAGAAATATACACAAATGTTGAGTTCTATTGTTAAACTCTTCATTAATGCGTACCAACCCTCATTTCACATGGACAAACACAATGGTCTTACACACACACACACCATCTCAAAAGGCAACTGAATTAAAAGGATATAAGGTAAATGGAGAAAAAAAAGTACCTCATAGAGGTTAATATCGTCACTTGGGACATGCAGTTCCAGATGGTTTTAAAGTTTGTACAAAGTTCAGAAGTGTTTAGGCAATGGAATTAAGGCAAACCCAATGTTATCTATTAAGAGAGGGGATGAAGCATAACATAAGTATATTTTCTACCACATGACTTAGGGCTGTACCCAAATGCCCCAGATGAAAATCAAATTAGTCAATAACTTCATTTTATTAATGTATTAATAAATTAATAATATATTAATATCTGACATAATATATATTTTAATTATATATATTTTTTAAAAATGAGTGCCAGTCATATAGAAGTGAATGGGTCAGAACCAATACCTGCTTTCACAGATCTAAAAGAGAAGCATGGAAGACAGAAAAAGGAAACCTAGCAGGGAAGATAGACAATTAAATAACTAAATAAGTATTTGCCATAAAGAGTGGAAAGTTCTATTGTAAGCGATTAGGGGAGGGGATAACTGGGAGTGTTCTTTAAAGAAATGATATGGACTGTGAGATCTGAAGCTTGACTGAGAAATGTACCAGATACAAAGTAAACAAGGCCCTTGCCCCTCACAAAAAATGGTCCAAATCTTCAACATTTCTTAACTGAATTATGCAATAATTTTCTAACTGGGTCCCTTCTTCTAGTCTTCCCCGTTGTCTAACCTCTATGTAGTACCCCAAGTAATTTTTCTTAGAGATCAAAATCCTTCAATGACACAGTACTGCCTAGTCTAGAGAATGACTTATAGACTTCTTAGCAAGGCATTTATGCTTCACATTTTTACCTCGAGTTCTCTTGCCAGCTTCATTTTTCATCACTTTTGGAATGTGATGGCTCCCCCAAATGTTCATGCCCTAACCCCTGTATCCTGTGACTGTGTTGTGGTACATAGTAAAAGACACTTTACACATGTAGTAAGATTATAGACTAAAAGCAGTGGGATTATCATGGATTATCTGGGTGAGCCCAATCACATAAACCTTTAAAAGCAAAGTACTTTTTCTGGCTGGAGTCAAAGAAATTCAACAGAAGGAAAACTCAGAATAATTTAAAGCATGAGAAGGACTCAGTGCACCATCACCAGGTTGAAGATGTAGGGAACACAATGATGAGAGCTGAGAGAGGTTCCCAGCCACACCTAGAAAGGAAACAGGGACCTCAGTCCTGCAACCAAAAGTAACTGTATTCAGCCAACGTGAATGAGCTTAGAAGCAAATGCTTCCTCAGAATCTTCAGATGTAAGCTCAGGCCAAACAGCCCATTGAATTTGGCCCTGTGAGACTCTGAGCAGAAAACAATGAGGTATTTATCACAGCTCTCTAGTCTCTGTGTACTTCAGCAATCACAACCTATATGCAGAGAGATTAAAGTTTGCAATAAAATTTGAATGTTGATTGAATTAGTGATTTGAGTTGCCTCCATTAAAAACCCATGTAATTAGTATTAAAATAGTCTACCTAAGTGTCCATCAGTGGATAAATGGATAAAGAAAATGTGGTATGTATATATACAATAGAATATTATTCAGCCATGAGAAAAAAGGAGATTCTGCCATTTGTGACAACATGGATGTACACTGAGAACATTATGCTAAGTGAAATAAGTCTGACAGAGGAAGTTAAATACAATATGATATGACTTATATGTGGAAACTAAAAAACAAAACAAAAAAAAATGAATTCAAAAAAAAAAAAAAGAGAGCAGAATGGTGTTTACCAAAGGTTGGGAGATGGGGGACTGGGGGAGACATTGTTTAAGGGTATATACTTGCAACTAGTCTTGGAGGTCTAATACACAGTACAGGGATTACACACAACAAATTGTGTTATAAACATTAAACTTGCTAAGAGACTAGATCTTAATTGTTCCCACAGCTAGAAGAAATAATAATTATATAATGTGATAGAGACTTTAGCTAAAGCTACAATGGTGATCATATTGCAATATAAAGGTATCAAATCAATATGTTGTATACCTTAAACTTGCACGATGTTATACGGCAATTATAGCTCAAATTAAAAAAAGAAAAAAAACAAAAAGAGTCAAGAGAAAAAGAAGAAATAAGTGCCCATCCTTAAAGATGTTTAATTAGAATATTCCTTTCCTTGTGACTGCTACTTTTGGCAAGAACATGTCTTAAAAAATGAAAACAAAAATTGAGTGTTAAATGTAGTCAGCACTACCCTTATTTCTTTTTTTCTTTTTTTATAAATTTATTTATTTGTTTGTTTGTTTTATATTTGACTGTGTTGAGTCTTCATTGCTGTGCGCGGGCTTTCTCTAGTTGCAGTTAGTGGGGGTTACTCTTTGTTGTGGTGTGCAGGCTTCTCATTGTTGTGGCTTCTCTTGTTGTGGAGCACGGGCTCTAGGCATGCAGGCTTCAGTAGTTGTGGCATGCGGGCTCTAAAGCACAGGTTCTGTAGTTGTGGCATCCAGGCTTAGTTGCTCCAGGGCATGAGGAATCTTCCCAGACCAGGGCTCGAACCCATGTCTCCTGTATTGACAGGTGGATTCCCAGCCATTGCACCACCAGGGAAGCCCACTACCCTTATTTCTATAGCTATTTCCATCACCTCTACTTTACCTTGTGTGGAAATATTTAAGTGACCAGAACCAAAGGAGTGGCAGGCAGAATTCTAAAGATGCAGTTGCAAGGTTCCTGTCCCCTGACAATCAAAAACTAACCTAGATACTGTTGTGAAGGATTTTGCCAGTGTAATTATAGTTCTAAGTTATTTGAACTTAAGATCTGGAGATCATCTGTGTGGGCCTGACACAATCAGATAATAGCTTCTAAAGTGGAGAGACTTCCTGACTGATGGCAAAAGATGAAGTCATAGGGGGACATCAGAGATATTCAACACACAAGAAGGAATCAACACAAGGTTCCTGGCTTTGACAATGGAGGAGGCCATGAACCAAGGAATGTAGGCAGACTCTAGGAACTGAGGACAATCCTAGACAACAGCCAGCTGGGAAATGGGGACCTCGGTTCTACAACCTTATGGAACTGAATTCTGCCAACAACCTGAATGAGCCTTGAATCAGATTCTACCTCAGAACCTCCTGATAAGATCCCAGGCTTTCTGACACCTTGATTTCAGCCTTGTGAAAACCTAAGAAGAGAACCTATTTGAGCCCACCTGGACTTCCGACCTACACAAACTGTGAAATAATAAATGACAATCATTATTTTATTTAAGCTGCTATATTTGTGACACGTTGTTATAGCAGCTATTGAAAACTAATATCAAAAGCATTGACATAACTACAAACCTAACACAGCTCCTCCTGTATCTGTCTCCAGTGTCTTCTCCCTGAAGAATGTGTGAAAATTATTAGTCAGTGTGGTTTTTGGATGTTCTTGTTCAGTCTTGCTTATTTAGTAGGTGTCTCAGATACTCAGTGATATGTCCAAGTTTCTTAAGCTCTCTGGATTTCAAATGCCTAATCTGTAAAATGCAGATGATAAAACAAAATTAGTACCCACTTCAAGAGATTAAATGAATTAGTGCTTATGAAATACTTGGAATAGAACTTGGCATATAATACATGTTCAAAAAACATATTTCATCATGCTTTTGTCTGTTCTGAAATGACTCTCCTTGGTTCATGCCTTAATAACCAAGTTTTGGTGTTCACATGTGCATTTGCTCAAAATGCAGTCTCTATAGATTGGTGCTCATGAAAGACAAATATGGAGGTTCTCTCTCCAACCTGAGAGCTCTAAGTTTCTTTTGTCAGGAACTGCAATGGTATACTTATGGTATCCATATATGGTTCCTTATGTTGGTCTATAGAGACCAAAAGCCACTTTGGCTTGAAGAATATTATCCCCTTTGGCAAAGTCTCCAGTTGTGTAACATGGCTTCATTCTTAGTGTCACATTGTTAACATCCCCAGGCAACCATGGCTAGAGACATTGCTAGTTAATCATTTGGGCCCCAAATTATACAAGTTATGCAAACTTTTCATCTGTTTTACTGAAATTGGGACTTAGCTTTTTAAGACATTTTCTTGAATCAGTTTTCAGGAATCATCTATTTTTGAGATGAAGGGAATGACTCATCCACCCTACTAAGAAAACAAATTAATCATGATTATGCCTACAGGAAATGTGCTTCAAGGGATTAGATACATTTCCTGATGCAAAGTTTACACCCTGGCCTGTCAGATATAACTAACACTCCAGGTAAGTACCACTGGTTTTCAGTCTAGTTGATATGAATGGATTATAAAATTTCTTCCATAAACATATTCTTTCAAGAATAATCCTTAAATCCAAGCTCTAGATTCCATAATACAATTTGAAAAGAAAAAGAAAACATCCAGATCCTCCAAAACAAATTCTCCTTTATAAAAACTACTAACCCTTCCTTTCTGTAAGCAATTGTTCAGCAATTAAGAAAAATATAAATTATAACTTTCTTACTACCTTTTTAGCTTTTATTCATTGAGATAAATTTTATACATGGTAAAATATCCAGATTTAACATGTAAAATTTTATGAATTTGACAAATGTATGTAACCCTGTAATCACAACTACAGTCAAAATATAGACATTCCCATCACCTTAAAAAGTTCTTCTGGCTCCCTTTATAGTGAATCTCCTTTTTAGAAGATATTCTTTCCACCCTCTGTCCCAGGCAGTGACCAATCTGATATCTATATTCATAAATTAATATTGCCTATTCCAAAATTTCATACAAATTTAATATGAAATTAATCTGTCTTGCCTGGTTGCTTTCTGTCAGCATAATGTTTTTAAGATTCATTCATGTATGCACATTTAGTTTGCTCCTTTTTGTTGCTGACTAGTATTCCATTTTATAAAAATTACTATAATTTTTTCATTCTCCTTCAAATGGATATTTTAGTTGTTTCCAATTTGAAGCTATTATGAATAAAGCTGCAAAGAACATTACTATAGAAATGTAGTTTTGTTTCTCTTTGGTAAGTATATTGAAGTAGAATTGCAGGTCATTGGGTAATTTTATATTTGACTTTACAAAAAATAGCTAAATAGTTATCCAATGTGGTTGTAACATGTTACACTCCCACCTGCAATATATGAGAGATCCAATCATTCTACACCTTCACCAACATTTGATATTTTCTTTTTACTTTTTTTTTTTTATTATTTTAGCCATTCTATTGTGGTTCTATTGTGAGTGCAATGGTATATCAGATGGTTTGAACCTTTAGGTGGTTTAAATTTGTGTTTCCCTGTTGACTAATGATGTTATGTACATTTCCATGTGCTTACTGGCCTTTGAATAACTTCTTATTTGTGAAGTAACTACTCAACTCTTTTGACATTTTGTTGGGTTGTTTTCCTTTATTGTTGATTTGTAGGCATTAATTATATATTCTGCATATGAGTCCTTTGTCCACTATATGTATTGTTAATATTTTTCCCAGTCTCTTCTGATATTTTCATTTTTATAAGTTTTTTATGAATTCAACTAATGAATGTTTTTATTTTATGATTATTGCTTTTTTGTCCTCTCTTAAATGTTTGCCCATCTCAAAACTGTAAAGATATTTGCCAGTGTTTTCATTTAGAAGTTTCATAGTTTTAGCTTTATGCCACATCTCTAATCATCTCCAATTAATTTGTGTGTATGCTGTGAGGAAGGGTTTAAGGTCGATCATTTTTCATATGTTTATCCAATTGTTGCAGCACAGTTTGTTGAAAGGATTTTTTCCTTGTTGAATTGCCTTGAAAATATTTTCAAAATTCAATTGACCATATACATGTGAGTTTATTCTGGTTTTCCATTGATCAGCTCATCTATCCTTATGCCAGTGCTACACTCTCTTGATTACTATAGATTTATAGTAGGGTTGCAGTCAATAATAGTCTACACATCAACTTTGTTTTTATTTTTAAAATTGTTTTGGTTCTTATAGTTTACTTTTATTTTCATAAATTTAGAATCCATGTGTTAATTGCTATTAAAATGGAATTTTTACTGGGATTGCATTGAGTCTTTAGATCAAGTTGGGGATTGTTGACATGTTAACAATACTGACCCTTCCAATCTTTGAATATGGTATATATCTCAATTTATTTAGGTCTGTCATTAGTTTTGAAAAATTCTCAGCCATTATTACTTCAAATTTTTCTTCTGTTCCTGTCTCTCTTTCTTCTCCTTCTGGGGCTCCCACTGTATGTATGTTACAGCTTTTGTAATTGGTTCTTAAATAGTCTGTTTCTTTCTTTGTTTTCTTTTCATTGTTGTTCTTTTTCCTTTCTGCTTTTCAGTTTGGGAAGTTTCTATTGACATATCTTCAAGCTTACTGACATTTTTCCATGGCCTTGTCCTGTCTAATGATGAGCCCATCAAAGACATTCTTCATTTTTGTTACAATGTTTTTGATTTTTAGCATTTCCTTTGATTCGTTCCTTGATTTTCCATCTCTGTGCTTACATTACCCATCTATTCTTGTATGCTGTTCACTTTTTCCATTAAAGTTCTAAGCATATTAATCATAGTTATTTTAAATTCTTGTTTTGATAATTCCAAAATCCCTATCATATCTGAGTCTGATTCTGTTGCACGCTTTGTCTTTTCAGATGGTGTTTTTTGCATTTTAACATGCTTTATCTTTTTTTGTTGATAGGCATGATGAATCAAAATAAATATGCCTTAAGTGTGAGATTTATGTTTATCTGGCTAGGAATTAGGCTGAATTCACTGTTGCTGTAGCCGTAGGTGTTAGAGCTAAATTTTTTTCTAGTGTCCTTGATTTTTGTCTCCCCTGTTGTCTTTGTGTTTCTCTAGAGACTCCTTTTTAAATAGAGTCTGAGACTCGCAATTCTTTCAGCTGTAATCTTCTGTTATTATATAAGAGTCCAACTGATGTGATGTAAGATGGCAGAGAGGAGAGCATATAGTTCTATGATTAGGTCTCAATCTTTTAGTGAGCCTATGTTCCCGGGCAATGACCTTCATAAGTTCTTTTCATCTTGTTTTTCCTCCTTAGGTGAGACAGGAAGCCTAGAGGTGTCTGGAGTTGGATATTTCCCCTTCTGCCAGGTTAGTTACACTCCAATAAAACTCAAGTTAATTAGGTTCTGGGAAAATAGTTTTCCTTGAGAGCATGTTTTTGTTAGGGAGAGCAGAATACACTGGGCGCTTTCCAAAATGGCTATTTTCCCCCTCCTTCTGACAGGAGCATGAGGGAAATTTTCTCCCATATTAACCCTGCAAACTTAGTGGGGCTCCTGGATAAAACTTTAAAAAATGTGGGGGCATCCCTAAGACTGAGCCATCCATTTTTTAAACTCTCAAGCTCATCCACACTGAGCCTCCAGCAATTTGTCAATCACAGTACTGACTCCAGCAGCCGACTTCTGCTCCTGTTAAGCTGTGATTCTCTGTGTTTGCCTATCTTTACAATTTTCAGGTTGGCAGCTTGCCCTGTGACCTCAATTGTCTGATGGACCTAATAAGTGTTGTTGATTTTCAGTTTATTCATCTTTTGCTTGTTGTGATGACTTCTAAACTCTATGTTTTGGACCAGAACCAAAAAGTTTTTTTTCCATTTGCTTAGAAATGTTTACATTTATCTTACAATATTTTGAACTTTTCAATGTAGATGTCTTGCACATCTCTTGTTCAGTCTGTTCCTAACTATTTTATGTTTTTGATGTTACTATAAATTTTTAAAATTCACTTCCAATTGTGTAATGCTGGTACACTGAAACACAATTATTTTTAAAATTTTTGTATCTTGACCTTGTAATTTGAGATCTTGATAAATTTACTTTTTACTTCTAGTAGTTAATTTGTACATTCCTTACAATTTTCTAAATATATAATCATGCCTTCCTTAATTAAAAAGTTTTAATTTTTCCCTTCCAACTTTCAAGTTTTTTGTCTCTCTCTGTTGACTTACTAAACTGACTAAGACATCCAGTACAATATTGAAGAAATATGCTGATAGGTGACATTTTTGTCTAATTTCTACTCTTAGGGGAAAAGCATCCAATAGTGCATCAGTATCAATAATGTTAGCTATAGGCTTTTTGTAGATCCCTTTTATTGCACTAAGTTCCTTCCCTAATTGCTAAGAATATCTTGTTTTTAAATCATGAAGAAATGTGGAATTTGTCAAATTATTCTTCTGCATCTTTTGAAATGATTTCATGATTTTTCTTCTTTATTCCCTTAAAATGGTGAGTTACAATGATTGATTTTGAATGTTAAACCAATCTTGCATCACTCATCATGTACAGGAATAAACCCCACTTACTCATCATGTACAGGCAGACCTCAGAGTTATTGCAGGTTCAGTTCCACACCATTGCAACAAAGTGAATACTGCAATAAAACAAGTCACATGAACTTTTTGGTTTCCCAGTGCACATAAAAATTATGTTTACACGATACTGTAGGCTATTAAGTGTGCAATAACTTTATGTCTAAAAAACAATATACATACCTTAGTTTAAAAAATGTTGGGTTGGCCAAAAAGTTCATTCAGTGTTTTCCGTAAGATCTTACTAAACCCAATACTTTATCACTAAAAATCTTAATCATCATCTGAACCTTCAGAGTTGTAGTAACATCAAAGATCACTGATCACAGATGATGATATCAAATATAATAATAATGAAAAAGTTTGAAATATTGCAAGAATTACTAAAGTGTGACACAGAGACACGAAATGAGCTAATGCTATTGGGAAAATGCAGGATTGCCAAAACCTTCAATTTGTAAAAAGAACAATATCTGTGAAGCACAATAAAGAAGCACAATAAAATGAAGTATGCCTCTATTATCTTTATGTATCTATTATCTATCTATCTATCTACCTATCTATCTATCTATCTATCTATCATCTATCTATATTGCTGTATTTAATTTCCTACTATTGTGGTAAGGATTTTTTTGGTATTCATGAAGAACACTAGCTTGTTATTTTCTGTTCTTGTAGTGCCTTTGTCAGATTTTGGAAACTGGCTTATTCGGACCTCATAAAGCAAATTAGGAGGGATTTTCCCTTCCTTCATCTTCTAAACAAGTTTTATGAGATTAATGTTATTTTCTTCTTAAATGTTTCACAGAATTCATCAACAAGAACTTGTGTTCTGGAAATTTTCTTTGTACTTTTATTATACATTCAATTTCTTTCATAAATGTAGTTATTATAATTTTCTATATCTTTTCATGTCAGTTTTGGCAATTTTTGTCATTCAAGGAATTAATCCATATCATCCAATTTGTCAGTTTCATTAACATAAAGTTATTCATAATATTCTTTGGGTATCATTTTAATGTGTGTAGGGTCTGCAATAATATCCCTACTTTCATTCCTGATACTTGTAATTTGTATTTGACCTTTTATTTATTCATTGATCTACAACAGAGTTTATCTATTTTATCAAACTTTTCAAAGAACCAGATTTTTTTGTTAATTTTTTCTACTGTTCGTGTTTTCTATTTTATTGATTTTTGCTATCTTTATTATTTTCTTTCTCCTACTTTGGGTTTAACTTTCCCTTCTTTTTTAGCTTCATAAGGTAAAAATTAAGATCAATAATTTTGAGCCTTTCTTTTATATAAAGAAGACCTACTTTTTTTATATATTCAGATTTATACATTTCCTTTTAAGCACTGCTTTAGCTGCTTCCCACACATTTTGCTATATTGCATTTTCATTACATTTCAGGTGGATTTTTTTTCTTTTTTTTTTTTTTACATGTACCAGGCATCTTTTATTGGATGTTAATTCTCAATTAGGATATGAAAAGATTTACACCATTGTGTTCCTCAAGGAAGGGTGCCAAGCAAAAAAGGTCATGGTCAGGAATGTAGAGTTGCACTCCACACTGGGCTCTCTTCAGTGGTACTTGCATAACCTCTCATGTTTGAGTTCCTTCTAAGAAAGACAATAGTTGAAAAGCATGTAAGTTGCCAGCACCATAGAAACCCCAGTGATGCTTCCTTTCTTCCATTGACATACTTGTAATAACCTCTTTGAAATGCTCCAACAATGCCTTTAGGGGTGAAATCCTACATTAATATCCAGCTCCCCTATTTTGACATCCATGAATTTCTTCTCCTTCACTGGTATCACTGACACCATGTTGGTGTCCTGTGTGTCTATTGCCCAGGTGTATTTATTTTATAACTCCCCTTGTAATTTATTCTTTGACTCTAGGGTCATTTACAAGTAGGCTGCTTAATTTTAAACCATTTGAGGATATTTCTAGATACTTTTTTGTTACTAATTTATAATTTAGTTCTATTGTGCTTGGAGAAAATTCTCTGTAATATTTAAATCTTTTGATATTTATTGAGATTTATTTTAAGGCCCAGCATATTATCTATCTTGCTTAAAGTTCCATGTGCACAAGAAAAGAATGAGTTTTCTGCAGTTGTGGGGTGAAGTGTTATAAAACGTTAATCGGGGTAAGTTAGTTGATAGTGTTTTCAGATCGCTAATTTTTTATTTAGTTGTTCTCTCACTTACTGAGAGAGGATGTTACTACATCCAACCAAGGTAAATGTCTTTTTTTGTCAATAATTCCTCTTTTCTTAAATTCTATTTTGTTTGATAATATTATAATCACTTAACTTCAGCTTTCCTATGCTTACCATTTATATTGTATATATTTTATATTCTTTTACTTTTGATATATATGCATCTTTATATTTAAGTGTGGCTCTTGAAGGCCACATAAAGTTGTGCCTTGCTTTCTCATCTAGTATAAATTATTGAAATAATCCAAATGGTGACAATAAAGGAGGATCACAGAAACAAAAAATATATATAAGAACTAGCAAGATGGTAGATTTAAACCTAACTGCATCAATATTACATGAAATGTAAATAGACTAAACAATACCTTCTCATGAAAAGCTTTCCTTTGGGTTAATTCAATAATTTTTAATTTTTTAAAAAATTCTTCTATTAGATTTTTAATTATACCTTCTAGTGCCATTTTAGTAGCTGCTCTAAGGATTAGACTACCCATCTTAATCTTATCACAGTACATTTAGAGTAAATATTGTACCCATTCATGTAAAAAATAAATACCTTGCAAGTTAAAATTTCATATACTCACCACTCTTTGTATTATTATTATCATATGTTTTATATTTACATAAGTTATAAATTCAACAATACAGTGTTTTGGAGAAAGACAATATTTTTAAAATTTACCCTTATATTTATCCTTCTTGATGATTTTCATTTTTCCCTGTAGATCTGAGTTTCCATCCAGTATAATTTCCTCAGTCGTAAGAACTTTCTATAGCATTTCGTGTAGCTTAGATAGTCTGGTAACAGTATATCTTAAAATATCTTTATATCACCCTCATTTGGAAGAATATTTTCACTGGATATTGAGTTCTGCATTTACAGTTGGGTTTTTTTTCAGCACTTTAAGATGTGATTCCTTTTTCTTTCAGTTTCAATTGCTTTTGGTGAGAAGTTAGCTGTAACATATCATTTTTTCCCTATATGTAATCTGTCTTATTTCCCTGATGCTTTCAATGTAATATCTTTGGTTTTTCATAATTTGACTATGAAATGCCTAGATGTGGTTTGCTTTAAATTCATCCTACTTTATGCTGGCTAAGCTTCCTGGATCTGTAAGTTAATGCTTGCCTTTTATGTATTTAACTAAATTTAGAAATATTTAAATTACTTTTTAAATTTTTTTTATTATTATTTTAACAATATTTTTTACACCCTATTCTTTCCTCCTAGGTGTCTAATTTCATGTATTTTAGATGCTTAATAATGTCTTGGAAGTTACTGATATTCTCTTCATTTTTGTGTTAATCTTTCTTCTTCTTCATATGGATAATTTTGATTGGCATATCTTCAATTTCACTGACCCTTTCTTCTATATTCTCAATCAACTATTCAGTGAATTTTTCATTTATGGTATTTTACTTTTAAATTATCAAATACCCATTTAGTTTTTAAAGTAGATTTTATTTATTCACTGAGATTTCCCAATTGTTCACTCAATTTGACAATCTTTTCTTCTAAGACCCTGAGCATATTTTAATGGCTGCTTTAAAATCTTTTTCTGCTAATTCAATAAACTTGGTCATCTAGAACTCCTTTTCCACTAACTCCTTTTTCTCTTGATTATAGATCAAATTTTCCCATTACTCTGTAGGTTTTATAATTTTTTATTATTTTTACACTGAACATTTTAGATAATTCATTGTAGAGTCCCTGGATTCTGTTATGTTCCTCTGAAGTGTATTTGTTGTAAGCTATTTGTTGATCAAATTGAACCTGTGGAGGTTTGTTTTTATGCTCAATTAGTGTGACTGTCCTTCAACTTTTTTTTTCCTTTTGTCCTAAGATGAATGCTTTAATATTGTAACATAACATTTACCTCTTAGGCATGGTCTTTCTAGGGTTTCAGTGGTAAGGCCCAGGTATTTATGAAGCCCCCCTAAAACTCCAAACTCTGTCTTATTTGCAATGGTTATCTGCTGAAATATCTATACAGTGTTTTCAGTCTCCTGGCTCTTCTTTTTCCTGGGCTCTTTGAAGTATCACCCATAAATGCATGGTTCATGGATTATACAAGAATTTGAGGGAAGTTTATATGTAGATTTGGGAACTTTCTCTCTCTCTCTTTGTAACTGCCCTTTTGTCAGAATCTCTTCCTTTAATTTCCCACTGAACTGATATCCTTGAATTCCATTATTTGACTCCTCAAGCCACGCTTTCTGCTTGATTTCTAGCTGCCCCACAGTTTATGTTCTTGGCAGTATTTCAGGGTAAAAGCTGCATAAACATAGATTTCATAACTATTGCCTGAGTGAGGGTTAGTTTACAAGGTTCTTCACGATTACTAGAACTGGAAAGCCAGCAAACTAATATTTAACAGGACAACAGTGGGAACTTTATCTTTGCCATTCTTTCTTTGTCCAACCACTCAGTCTTGGAAGAAAATGGAGTACAGTGTCATCTGCTTCTCAGTAACTCAAGTTCCTATGGTAACTTTAAATGCAACTTTATGTGCCAAACCCTATAACCAAAGGTTCATCTTCCTAATTGTTTCTGCTTGATCTTTTCTGAATTTTCTGTTTCTGAGCCCATTAGTAGCACTGGTATCACACCTATTTACATATAGGATCTGATTGATGAGATATCTGCTAAGTAAGCCAAAAATACTAACAAAATGTGACCTTAATGAGCGATTTGAGAACAACTTACAATGCAGCAGAATACTCTGCCAATTAGTCAGGGGAACAGAGAGGTAGTGCCGCTTATGCTTATGGAATTTTATTGTTTAGCCAAGAAGAAAAAATGCTATCTAGTTCTTATTAATGGGAGTATGACTTCTTACTTCTCTGACCATATTTATTTTAATAACTGTTCTCTCCACCTTCAAAGCTGGAACAATTGCCTCTGGCTTTATTTAACTATTGTCATAGAATTTACCCCCATGTTACACTCCTGCCACTCTTTATATCTGTCACTGCTCTGACATTTTCAAGTGAAAAGAAATTTGAGGGGCATGTATACTCTGATACAACCATAGAAACTCTTTCCGAAAATTGTAGCATGTAATAGCAGTGATAGTACTCAGCAAATGACTTTCTCCAAAGCTTAGTGACACACTTAGAATGGATTGATTACCGTTGGGTCAAGGAGAACTAAGTGCCTGGAAAAATCAGGTAGGAATGTTGGGACAGAATACCAAGAGGCAAATGTTTAAAATCTAATGTCATATGAACTTTTAATTTTCTTCTGGTAATTCCACGAAATTAGGGTATTTAATGTTTCTCTTGAGAAGACATTCAAAAAAGATAAATTTATGCCTTTGAGATAAAGAATAGGGAAGAAAACCATGTGATTTTGCTTCTATCACATACTTGTCTCTTTCTTCCCCATTCAATTGTAACTGCTTTTATCTATAAATAACTCACAGTTGCAAAATGACAAGAGGGCAAATTGTTTGAAGTCCTAAATGTTGTATAATTGATACATCTGAAGCTTACTAATGTAGAGATATGTGCCCTTTAATACATTTGTTTGTGTACATGTATAAATTACAAGCCATACAGATATTGTTTATCTATATTCAAAAAGGCTATGACTCAGAAAACCAATGACTTGAAGTTCTTCTTCCTACTTCTGTGACAAGTCATTTGTTTGTGACTATAGCTGATGTTTGTAGAGCCTATCTAAATATATAGGTTCCTTTGTACTTTCTAGAATACTCAAAGATGCTACCCCATTTTTTATTTTTTTTTTTTACTGTTGGTTGATCTTTCTTCTCCTATATTTACCTGTAGTCCACAGGCAAGCTTAATTATTCAAGACTTACTTTTTCTAGGTCCTGGTAGCAGATCTTAAATCCTTGTTGATTGCATCCCCTCTTCATGTGGCATCTAATTTATAAATAAATAAATAAATAAATAAATATATATATATATATATATCTTGTTCGTTTATCCAAACCAAAAAGATAATCATAATCTATATACTATTATTTGAGGGGTACAAATATTCTCCCTGACTGAATTAACTGTAATTCAAGACATTACAATTCCCTGGTAAAATACAGATGCTTCCTGGAAAGGGCAAATTATAGAACTTTTTCAAAGCATTAACTCCTCAGTTGAATTATTGTATCAGACTAGCCATAAAATAGAATATGATTGAAGAGTGGGATATACAGAATGGGGAAATATTAATGGAAGGGACCAGAAAAAAAAAAGATCCAGAGCACTGGGCTGCCTGGTAGAATTGGTTCCCATGATATTCAGCAGTGTCAGGCTCTGAGTACCCAGAAGACATCATAGGGCACTGGGTTCCTAGGAGCAAATAGGCTCGAAAAGTACTAAAGAAAGGCATCATCTATTTCAGAACTTTGCATTGATCTGACCGTCATTGCTGTCATCTACTCAGATGTTCTGCTAGCATTGGCCTTGGAGTCAGTTCAGTGCTGGTAGCCTGGCTACAGCCTAGCACTTTATTGTTGTTATTTAATTCTAGATGTGACTTACAGGTGCTGTTGATCTAAACATACACACACACACACACACACACACACACACACATATTGAAACAGCAAGATATTGCATCTTCAGAGGGTGATATGCTAATAAAGATGAACCTACTGACCTACAATCCTTGATAACTGTTTTTATTTTATGCATAAATTACATAGATGGTTGGGGGAAAATCAATTCACTGCATAATACTTTTGGGTAAAAAAAAATTATCCATAACCGGATGGACTATTTACAAATGTATCATAATGCAGTATTCAAAACTGGAATCGCTTTCAGTCCAGATTTGCATCCAATAATGCTCTATGTATAAAATTCCCTGTATAAGAATCTGGCCCTCTATTAGCAAATGCTTAGTTTCTACATAGAGATTAAATAGGACCAAAAGCCATCCCCAAACTGTGTCCCTGCAAATGTCTAACAGTTAGAAGAGGAAAATGTAATTTGATCATCTGGGCAAGTTACTAATATGCTCTCTTTTTAGGCTTCCCTGGTCTGCTCTTTACATTGCCCAAATTCTGTGTGGTGATTGAACATTGTCCAAGATGTACTGCCGTTCCAAACCAGACTCACATTGCATTTGTGCAATTGGAATGAGCAAGTGTTGGGGAACACAGTTTTCTTATTTGTATGACTATGCACCAAGCACTGGGAGGCCTGAGATGTGAGACAGCCGGTCTGTCAATTGTAGCTTTTTCTTCAACTCTGAAGTAAATCTTGAAATAAATCTTTACTTCATGACATTTGTTACATCAAAACTAGATATTTGCCAGATGCAGAATAGCAATAAACAACAACTCCTTCCCCTGTGGCTAGTACCAGAAATAGCCAATTAGAAATAATGCTTTGTGATGACTGTTTCATGCTAAACTGGTTTAATTCAGGAAGCACTCAAAGGTTTGTTTGATTGTGTAAATCCTATAAATGAGCCTTGCGAAAAGCCAAGTCTAAACATTTTTTTTTCCAAATAGTTTGAAGCTGTTGCTCTTTCTCTATGTGTCCCTCTTTATGACTTTTTAAAGACAGCGTTATTGAGATATAATTCATGTACCATACAATTCACCCATTTCAAGTGTACAATTCCATGATTTTTCAGTATATTCACACAGTTGTGTGACTATAACCACAGTCTAATTTTAGAACATTTTTGTCACCCTAAAAGAATTTATTAGTAATCACTTTACATTTCCCTCCAAATTTCCAAGCCCTAGGCAACCACTAGTCTACTTTCTGTGTCAACAGCTTCCTTATGACTTTTATAATGCTAACTTTAAGAATGATCTCTCTGGATGGCCAAAAAGCACGTGAAAAGATGCTCAACATCACTAATTATTAGACAAATGCAAATCAAAACTACAATGAGGTATCACCTCACACCGGTCAGAATGGCCATCATCAAAAAACACTACAAACAATAAATGCTGGAGAGGGTGTGGAGAAAAGGGAACCCTCTTGCACTGTTGGTGGGAATGTGAATTGGTACAGCCACTATGGAGAACGGTGTGGAGGTTCCTTAAAAAACTAAAAATAGAGCTACCATATGATCCAGCAATCCCACTACTGGGGGTATATCTGGAGAAAACCATAATTCAAAAAGATATGTACACCCCAACGTTCATTGCAGCACTGTTTACAGTAGCCAGGACATGGAAGAAACCTAAAAGTCCAATGACAGAGGAATGGATAAAGAAGATGTGGTACATATATACAATATAATATTTACTATAAAAAGGAATGAAATAATGCCATTTGCAGCAACATGGAGGGACCTAGAAACTGTCATATTGAATGAAGTAAGACAGAGAAAGACAAATATATGATATCACTTATATGTGGAACCTAAAAAAATAGTACAAATGAACTCATTTACAAAACAGAAATAGAGTCACAGATGTAGAAACAATTTTATGGTTACCAGGGGGAAAGGGGGGGAGGGATAAATTGGGAGATTGGGATTGACACATACACACTGCTGTATATAAAATAGACAACTAATAAGGACCTACTGGATAACACAGGGAACTCTACTCGTTGCTCCATAATGACCTACATGGGAAACTAATCTAAAAAAGAGTGGATATATGTATATGTATAACTGATTCACTTTGTTGTACAGCAGAAACTAACACAACATTGTAAATCAACTATACTCCAAAAAAATTTTTTTTTAAAAAAAGAATCCATATACTGATGTACTCCAAGTTTGAAAAAGAAAATTATCTCTATGGGTTAATAGTAACTACTATTTACTGAAATCACTGTAGAGAGTTCTTTTGGCATGTTGTCCTCAATTCACACAACCATCTTACAAAGTAGGAATTAGTCTCCTCAATTTACAGAAAAAGAAACTAAAGTTGAGATAGACTTTGATACTTTCCCAAAGTCACATACTTGGTAGAGCTAGAATTTTCTTCCAGTTCTGTCTGGTCAAAGCACCCATGCTTTGTCCAGTATGCTAAAGTGAGATAGGGTAGAGGAGCTTAACTCTGAGGTTGAACCATATGAAATTGCCAACATTAAGTCATTTTTCACCTACAAAAACAGTAATTTCATAACGTTTAACCAAAATAAATACTTCAATACCTTCTGTTGGAATGAACCTTAAAAGAATGATTATTACGTCGGTCTGCAAAAAGCTTTTAGTGGGGCTTCCCTGGTGGCGCAGTGGTTGAGAGTCCGCCTGCCAATGCAGGGGACACAGATTCATGCCCTGGTCCGGGAGGATCCCGCCTGCCGCAGAGCGGCTGGGCCAGTGAGCCACGGCCGCTGCGCCTGCGCGTCCGCAGCCTGTGCTCCGCAGTGGGAGAGGCCACAACAGTGAGAGGCCCGCGTACGGCAAAAAAACCAACAACAAAAGCTTTTAGTGAAGTTGAGATCTACAGACTTTAATGCAGGTCCTCTATACTATCAAAGTTCTTCTTTTCCTTCCTCCTAAAGACACCTTGTATAGCTTTACACCCATGAGGGAATATACCTGGCTCCAAGTTCTCCTAAAACAATTGTAGGTGTTTTATTTTTTTTTAATGTTGAATTTCTTATAAAGGGGATAGAAAGCTGTAGGGTCGTTTACAAGCATAAAGGGGGACTACTGGTCCAACATGAGTATAGCAGGAGCCCAGAGTCCATCTCAGAGTTTTACCTTGTTCCTTACCAGTAGCTCTCACAGTGAGGATCTGGGTTGCAATAAAGCTCAGGAATAGAGCAAGGTTCAGGGAAGAGATAAGGATGTCTGTTTTTCACATTATTTGGTAATGGCTACATCAAAGCAAATACATCAAAATGTTACATAGACTTCAAAATATGAGCGACTCTACAGGCATATGACAAAACCTAGGACCCTTCATTCCATTAACATACAGCTCTGCATTTCTATTTTGATTTAGCAAGGAACCACACACTACCAACTATAAGCAGTACCAAATAGGAAAAACATCTCTAACTGAGAGTGACACTTCTTGTATCTGAAAGAGCTGTCGACCTTATTCTCACTGATTTTAAACACACACACACAAATAAATGGTATGGGTTGGTAGAAGGGCAAGGGATTTTTTGCTCTCTCTTTTTTTCTCTCTTTTCAGTTAAGCAGGATTATCATAAATCTTACTTCCTTTGGAGGACTGTTTATGATGCTTTATTTATATTTAGCTGTTTATTCTTTTTAAGAATACCTGATAGATCATCCTTATGTGAAAGAGCCAGACCATTAAAAATGGATAACTGCCTAACAAATTATATTCTTGTCTAATTTCTATCAAATGATTCTGTATGGCATTAGCAAATACTATAAATGAGAAACTCAGCAAATGATTTTATTCCCCAATATTAATTTGGCAGCAAATGATTACTCTAGCTACAACTGGGTATCATGTTATCTTGTCCAAAATTCTAGATAATAGGAAAGAAAAAGAAAAAGTTTAAACTCAAGAAAGTTCTAAATTACCTTATAGGTCTTGGTTCACCTTTCATCTTCCTCTTAAATCCCCATCATTGTAAGAAAAGTAAATAGCAGGTTACACCATCCAATGATGGATTAACATTGGCAGATGCACAGCTGGGTATAACTAAGACAGTTGTTGGAAGCCAAAGTTCTTGTGGATCACCTACATCTGTTGCCCAAATTGCCTGTGTCTATTGACACTAATGATAATCTTCCTTCTTAACAGGCTTAGCATGTAATATGTCTCCGGGGACTTTCTCAAGAGAGGTGCTGCTTTTCTGTTGATTTAGAGATCTACCTGTCCAAACTACAACTGCATCCAAGCTACACAAACTCTTCCTTTGTGTATATTTTGGATAGGACTTGGTATCATTAAAAGAACTATCAAACGCTTCTCTTTTGTTTGGATATAAATCTAAACAAAAGCATCATTGGCAAATTGTTGGCATAATTATTCCCAATTCCTATGCGTTATTGTAAATAATTTCTAAAGCAAGTTTTCACTGAGGTTCTTTTTTTTTTTCAATTTTTGAAATTATTTTTATTTACATTTTTCTACAGTAGGTTCTTATTAGTCATCAATTTTATACACATCAGTGTATACATGTCAATCCCAATCGCCCAATTCATCGCACCACCATCCCTACCCCCCCGCGGCTTTCCCCCCTTGGACTCCATACGTTTCTTCTCTATATCTGTGTCTCAACTTCTGCCCTGCAAACCGGTTCATCTGTACCATTTTTCTAATTTCCACATACATGTGTTAATATACAATATTTTTTTTTTCTCTTTCTGACTTACTACACTCTGTATGACAGTCTCTAGATCCATCCATGTCTCAACAAATGACCCAATTTTGTTCCTCTTTATGGCTGAGTAAAATTCCACTGTATATATGTACCATATCTTCTTTATCCACTCGTCCATCGATGGGCATTTAGGTTGTTTCCATGACCTGGCTATTGTAAATAGTGCTGAAATGAACATTGGGGTGCATGGGTCTACTTGAATTATGGTTTTCTCTGAATATATGCCCAGTAGTGGGATTGCTGGATCATATGGTAATTCTATTTTTAGTTTTTTAAGGAACCTCCATACTGTTCTCCATAGTGGCTGTATCAATTTACATTCCCACCAACAGTGCAAGAGGGTTCCCTTTTCTCCACACCCTCTCCAACATTTGTTGTTTGTAGATTTGCTGATGATGCCCATTCTAACTGGTGTGAGGTGATACCTCATTGTAGTTTTGATTTGCATTTCTCTAATAATTAGTGATGTTGAGCAGCTTTTCATGTGCTTCTTGGCCATCTGTATGTCTTCTTTGTATAAATACCTATTTAGGTCTTCTGCCCATTTTTGGATTGGGTTGTTTGTTTTTTTAATATTGAACTGAGTGAGCTGTTTATATATTTTGGAGATTAATCCTTAGTCCCTTGATTCGTTTGCAAATATTTTCTCCCATTCTGAGGGTTGTCTTTTCGTCTTGTTTATGGTTTCCTTTGCTGTGCAAAAGCTTTGAAGTTTCATTAGGTCCCATTTGTTTATTTTTGTTTTTATTTCGGTTACTCTTGGAGGTGGATCAAAAAAGATCTTGCTGTGATTTATGTCAAAGTGTGTTCTTCCTATGATTTCCTCTTAGAGTTTTATAGTGTCTGGTCTTACATTTAGGTCTTGAATCCATTTTGAGTTTTATTTTTGTGTATGGTGTTAGGGAGTGTTCTAATTTCATTCTTTTCCATGTAGCTGTCTAGTTTTCCCAGCACCACTTATGAAGAGACTGTTTTTTCTCCATTGTATATCCTTGCCTCCTTTGTCATAGATTATTTGACCATAGGTGCGTGTGTTTATCTCTGGGCTTTCTATCTTGTTCCATTGATCTATGTTTCTGTTTTTGTGTGAGTACCATATTGTCTTGATTACTGTAGCTTTGTAGTATAGTCTGAAGTCAGGGAGTCTGATTCCTCCAGCTCCGTTTATTTCCCTCAAGACTGCTTTGGCTATTTGGGGTCTTTTGTGTCTCCATACAAATTTTAAGATTTTTTGCTCTAGTTCCATAAAAAATGCCACTGGTACTTTGATAGGGATTGCACTGAATCTGTAGATTGCATTGGGTAGTATAGTCATTTTCACAACATTGTTTCTTCCAATCCAAGAACATGGTATATCTCTTCATCTGTTGGTATCATCTTTAATTTCTTTCATCAGTGTCTTATAGTTTTCTGCATACAGGCCTTTTGTCTCCCTAGGTAGGTTTATTCCTAGGTATTTTATTCTTTTTGTTGCAATGGTAAATGGCAGTGTTTTTTTAATTTCTCTTTCAGATTTTTCATCATTAGTGTATAGGAATGCAAGAGATTTATGTGCAAAATTTTGTATCCTGCAACTTTACCCAATTCATTGATTAGCTCTAGTAGTTTTCTGGTGGCATCTTTAGGATTCTCTATGTATAGTATCATGTCATATGCAAACAGTGACAGCTTTACTTCTTCTTTTGCAATTTGTATTCCTTTTATTTCTTTTACTTCTCTTATGGGCGTGGCTAGGACTTCCAAAACTATGTTGAGTAATAGTGGCCAGAGTGGACATCCTTGTCTTATTCCTGATCTTAGAGGAAATGCTTTCAGTTTTTCCATTGAGAATGACGTTTGCTGTGGGTTTTTCGTATATAGCCTTTATTATTTTGAGATGGGTTCCCTCTATGCCCACTTTCTGGAGAGTTTTTATCATAAATGGGTGTTGGATTTTGTCAAAAGCTTTTTCTGCATCTATTGAGATGATCATATGAATTTTCTTCTTCAATTTGTTAATATGGTGCATCACATTGATTGATTTGCATACATTGAAGAATCCTTGCATCCCTGGGATAAGTCCCACTTGTTCATGGTGTATGATCCTTTTAATGTGGTGTTGGATTCTGTTTCCTAGTATTTTGTTAAGGATTTTTGCATCTATATTCTTCAGTGATATTAGTCTGTAATTTTCTTTTTTTATAGTATCTTTGTCTGGTTTTGGTATCAGGATGATGGCCTCATAGAATGAGTTTGGGAGTGTTCCTTCTTCTGCAATTTTTTGGAAGAGTTTGAGAATGATGGGTGTTAGCTCTTCTCTAAATGTTTGATAGAATTCACCTGTGAAGCCACCTGGTCCTAGACTTTTGTTTGTTGGAAGATTTTTAATCATAGTTTCAATTTCATTACTTGTGATTGGTCTGTTCATATTTTCTATTTCTTCCTGGTTCATTCTTGGACAGTTACACCTTTCTAAGAATTTGTCCATTTCTTCCAGATTGTCCATTTTATTGGCATAGATTTGCTGGTTGTAGTCTCTTGGGATGATTTCTATTTCTGAATTGTCTGTTGTAACTTCTCCTTTTTCATTTCTAAGTTTATTGATTTGAGCCCTCTCCCTCTTTTTCTTGATGAGGCTGACTACTGGTTTATCAATTTTGTTTATCTTCTCAAAGAACCAGATTTCACTTTTATTCATCTTTGTATTGTTTTCTTTGATTTCTATTTCATTTATTTCTGCTTTGATCTTTATGATTTCTTTCCTCTGCTAACTTTGGGTTTTGTTTGTTTTTCTTTCTCTATTTACTTTAGGTGTTAGGTTAGATTGTTTTTCTGAGATTTTTTTCTTGTTTCTTGAGGTAGGCTTGTATAGCTATAAACTTCCCTCTTAGAACTGCTTTTGCTGCATCCCATATGTTTTGGTTCATCGTGTTTTCATTGTCATTTTTCTCTAGGTATTTTTTGATTTCCTCTTTGATTTCCTCAGTGATCTCTTGGTTATTTAGTAACGTATTGTTTAGCTTCCATGTGTTTGTGTTTCTACATTTTATTCACTGTAATTGATTTCTAATCTCATAGCATTGTAGTCAGAAAATATGCTTGATATGATTTCAATTTTCTTAAAATTACTGAGGCTTGATTTGTGACCCAAGATGTGATCTATCCTGTAGAATGTTCTGTGCACACTTGAGAAGGAAGAGCAATGTGCTGTTTTTGTATGGAACGTGGTATAAATAACAGGTAAATCTATCTGGTCTATTGTGTCATTTAAAGGTTCTGTTTCCTTACTTATTTTCATTTTGCATGATCTGTCCATTGGTGTAAGTGAGGTGTTAAAGTACCCCACTATTATTATATTACTATCAATTTTCTCTTTTAGAGCTGTTAGCAGTTGCCTTATGTTTTGAGGTGCTCCTATATTGGGTGCATATATATTTATAATTGTTATATATTCTTCTTGGATTGATCCCTTGATCATTATGTAGTGTCCTTCCTTGTCTCTTATAACATTCTTTATTTTAAAGTCTATTTTATCTGATATGGGTATTTCTACTCCAGCTTTCTTTTGATTTCCATTTAAATAGAATATCTTTTAACATCCCCTCACTTTCAGTCTGTATGTGTTCCTAGGTCTGAAGTGGGCCTCTGGTAGACAGCATATATATGGATCTTGTTTTTGTATCCATTCAGCAAGCCTGTGTCTTTTGGTTGTAGCATTTAATCCATTCACATTTAAGTTAATTATTGATATGTATGTTCCTATGACCATTTTCTTAATTGTTTTGAGTTTGTTTTTGTAGGTCCTTTTCTTCTTTTGTGTTTCCCAATTAAAGAAGTTCCTTTAGCATTTGTTGTAGATCTGGTTTGGTGGTGCTGAATTCTCTTAGCTTTTGCTTGTCTGTGAAGCTTTTGATTTCTCCTTCGAATCTGCATGAGATCCTTGCTGGCTAGAGTAATCCTGGGTGTAGGTTCTTCCCTTTCAGCACTTTAAGTATATCATGCCACTCCCTTCTGCCTTGTAGAGTTTCTGCTGAGAAATCAGCTCTTAACCTTATAGGAGTTCCCTTGTGTGTTTTTTGTCATTTTTCCCTTGCTGCTTTCAATAATTTTTCTTGGTCTTTAATTTTTGCCAATTCGATTACTATGTGTCTCGGCATGTTTCTCCTTGGGTTTATCCTGTATGGGACTCCTGGCCCATACATACTCGTTGGGCTTCCTGGCCTTGGGTGGCTATTTCCTTTCCCATGTTAGGGAAGTTTTCGACTATAATCTCTTCAAATATTTTCTCTGGTCCTTTCGCTCTCTCTTCTCCTTCTGGGACACCTATAATACAAATGGTGTTGTGTTTAATGTTGTCCCAGAGGTCTCTTAAGCTGTCTTTATTTCTTTTTATTCTTTTTTCTTTATTCTGTTCCGCAGCAGTGAATTCCACCATTCTGTCTTCGAGGTCACTTACCCATTCTTCTGCCGCAGTTATTCTGCCATTGATTCTTTCTAGTGTATTTTCCATTTCAGTTATTGTATTGTTCATCTCTGTTTGTTTGTTCTTTAATTCTTCTAGCTCTTTGTTAAACATTTCTTGCATCTTCTTGATCTTTACCTCCATTCTTTTTCTGAGGTCCTGGATCATCTTCTCTATATTATTCTGAATTGTTTTTCTGGAAGGTTGCCTGTCTCCACTTCATTTAGTTGTTTCTCTGGGGTTTTATCTTGTTCCTTCATCTGGTACATAGCCCCTGTCTTTTCATCTTATCTATCTTTCTTTGAATGTGTTTTTTGTTCCACAGGCTGCAGGATTATAGTTTTTCTTGCTTCTGCTGTCTGTCCTCTGGTGGATGAGGCTACCTAAGAGGCGTGTGTAAGTTTCCTGATGAGAGGGACTGGTGGTGGGTAGAGCTGAATGTTGCTCTGGTGGGCAGAGCTCAGTAAAACTTTAATCCACTTGACTGCTGTTGGGTGGGGCTTGGTTCCTTCCCTGTAGGTTGTTTTGCCTGAGGTAACCCAACACTAGAGCCTACCTGGACTCTTTGGTGGGGCTAATGGTGGACTCTGGGAGGGCTCACGCCAAGGAGCACCCCCCAGAAACTCTGCCACCAGTGTTCTCGTCCCCACAGTGAGCCACAGCTAGCCCCTGCCTCTGCAGGTGACCCTCCAACACTAGCAGTTACATCTGGCTCAGTCTCCCCTGGGGTTATTGCTCCTTCCCCTGGGTCCCTATGTGCACACTACTTTGTGTGTGCCCTCCAGGAGTGGAGTCTCTGTTTACCCCAGTCCTGTCGAAGTCCTGCAGTCAAATCCCACTAGGTTTCAAAGTCTGATTCTTTAGGAATTCCTCCTCCCGTTGCCGGACCCCCAGGTTGGAAAGCCTGATGTGGGGCTCAAACCTTCACTCTAATGGGTGGACTTCTGTGGTACAAGTGTTCTCCAGTCTGTGAGTCACCCACCGAGTAGTTATGGGATTTGATTTTACTGTGATTGTACCCCTCCTACCATCTCATTGTGGCTTCTTTTTCTTTGGATGTGGGTTACCCTTTCTGGTGAGCTCCAGTGTCCTCCTGTTGATGATTGTGCAGCAACTAGCCGTGACTCTGGTATTCTCACAAGAGGGAGTGAGAGCACGTCCTTCTACTCCGCCATCTTGGTTTCTTCACACTCTTCACTGAGATTCTTTTAAGGTGCTCAGTACACATTTTTAATTCCCCTTTTAATTATACCAATTAAAACTGTGTTATTTCATCCTGGGATCTACCAGAAGGCAATTACACTTCTATCCTTTAGACATCCAGAAGTCTGAGGATTCACCAGCACTGCGGTAATCTCTTGCTTTATTCCAGATTCTCCACCTCTAATTTAGATAAATATTAAACTCGTCCTGCAAAAGCTATAAATCTTCTGGTAACTCTTATGGCAACATTATATAGAAGGATTCTTTCCTCTTGGGGGTTTAACTAGCAGATCATAATATATCTAGTACTACTGTCATCTTAAAATTTTTTGTTATGCAGAGTCCCATTAGGTTAAAAAAATATCACATCATTATATTATACAGAAGTCCTGACTTCTTGCTGAGCTAGCTTTTCACCCAGTTATAAACCATAGCTAGGGAGTGACATTTCAGGATCAACAGTGTGTGCATAGAATGAACCTGCTTCTCTAGTCAAAACCCATTATTTCCTTGAGAAACCCTGATATGTAAATTATTTTTTACTGATCACTTAGATCAGGGCTATATATACCACAGTAACTAGACCACCTCTATGGTCAAATAATATAAAGGATACCTTCCAACCCAGTTTGTAATATGGCATTTCTAACCCTCTCATAATCTCCATTTTGTTTCTATCACTAACACTTGTAGTTACAAATAAGATCAAAGTTGGTGCACGGTGTGAGTGGCTAACTAACACTTTGGAAGTAAGATTGTGATCAGCTAACTACTTTTCTTCACCTGAACGTGTTTCTTGTTCCCTCTTTGTTCCCTTTTTTCATTCCCTTTTTTGTTCCCTTTTTTTTCCCTTGTTCCTTTTTTTGATTCAAAAAGAAACTTTTGAATCTGCTCTGAACATCCCACAATAGGGCTAAATATTTAGGTACAAAAATCATTCAAATATTATAGTGTGGAAAGTAAATTTTATATCTACAGTAAACATTATAGCTACTAGAAAGGAAGTGCTGTGCTTACTCATGGCCCCCAAGAGAATGATTTCTTCAGAAATGAATGGCTTTTTATTTTTAAGGAATGGGAATCCTACAACTAGCAAAGGAAACTGAGATCTGGGACTGAGCTCAGGGGAAGTAGGCTATATGTAAGAAGGACTTTGCCAATCATAGAAATGTTGGTAGTCACTGAAGAGAGTCATGTTTCTTTAGTCACCTTGAGTTTTATGACATCCTGTACAAATTGGAAAAAGACCTTACTTACATATGCTTTCATGAGCACAATGAAAGGTGGTGAAGAAAACATCCCAGGGTGGTTAACATTGGTTAACTTGGTGAAGAGAAACAGGTAGTGGGAGTGGAGACAGATGTTTAATTTTTTTTTAAGCCTTTATCATTTTAGAGCAGTTTCAGCTTTATAATAAAATGGAGAGGAAAGTACAGAGATTTCCCATATACCTTCTGCCCCGTCACATATGTAGCGTCCCCCATTATCAACATCACTCACCAGAATGGTACATTTTTTGCTAAGGATGAACCTACATTGACATATCATCATCACCCAAAGTCTACAGTTTACCTTAGGGTTCACTCTTGGTACACTCCATTCTATAGATTTGGACAAATGTATAATGACATGTATAGACCATTATAGTATCATACAGAGTATTTTCACTGCCCTCAAAATCCTCTGTGTTCTACCTATTCATCTCCCCATCGCCCCCAACAACTACTGATATTTTTATTGTGTCTATAGTTTTACCTTTTCCAGAATATCATATAATTGGAATCAAGCAGTTGTAGCCTTCTCAGCTCAACTTCTTTTACTTAGTAATATGCATTTAAGTTTCTTCCATGTCTTTTCATGGATTGATAGTTCATTTCTTTTTTTCCCCAGTTTTATTGAGATATAATTGACATATAATATTGTATTAGTTGAAGGTGTACAGCATAATGATTAGATATATGTATACATTGCAAAATGATTACCATGTTAAGTTTAATTAATATCCATCACGTCATATAGTTGCAAATATTTTTTTTTCTTGTGAAAAGTTTTAAGACCTACTGTCTTAGCAACTTTCAAATATACAATACAATATTGTCATTTCTTCACTTCCTTTTAGCACTGAATAATATTGCACTTTCTGGATGTACCACAGCTTATTTATCTATTCACGTACAAAAGAACACTTTGGTTGCTTCCAAGTTGTGACAATTCTGAATAAAGCTACTATAAACATCCATGTGCAGGTTTTTGTGTGAACATAAGTTTTCAACTCCTTTAGGTAAATACCAAGTTATGCAATTGATGGATCACATGGTAAGAATATGTTTACTTTTGTAAGAAACTGCCAAACTGTCTTCCAAAGTGACTGTACTATTTTGCATTCCCACGAGCAATGAATGAGAGTTCCTATTGCTCAACATCTTCACTAGCATTTGGTGTTGTCAGTGTTTTAGATTTTGGCCATTCTAATAGGCTTGTAGTAGTGTTTTATTGTTGTTTTATTTGCCATCTGTGTATCTTCTTTGGTGAGATGTATGTTAAGGATATCCATGTTTAAGGTCCCTTTTTTTAATTAAGTTGATTGTTTTCTTATTATTGAGTTTTAAGAGTTCTTGGCATATTTTGCATAACAGTCCTTCATCTGATGTGTCTTTTGGAAATATTTTCTCCTGGTCAGTGGTTTGTCTTCTAATTCTCAATATTGTCTTTCATAGAGCAGAAATTTTTAATTTTAATGAAGTCCACCTTATCAATTATTTGTTTCATAGATCATGTCTTTGGTGTTGTACCTAAAAAGGCATCACCATCTAGGTTTTCTCCTGTGTTATCAACTCAGAGTCTTACAGTTTAGCACTTTGCATTTAGGTCTCTGATCCATTTTGAGTTAATGTTTGTGAAGGGTGTAAGGTATGGACCTAGGTTCATTTTTTTGTATGTGGATGTCAATGTTTAAGATTTGTTGTGTTTTTTTTAATGCATCTCTGTGTTGCTTTTCTGGTTATAACACACATTTATTACCATTATAATTTTAAAATCAAAATGTATTTTTAGTGAACTTACTTTTACTAAGAAAAATTGGTTAAATCTTTGTTTCCTAAGGCTACTGTAGGTGATAGACTTTTCATTAAATTGTATTTGGATTAACAAGCATGGAATATTCTAGGTTAGAGTGTCACAACCACAGGACTAAATATGGGGTTTTAAGATTTTTTCCATACTTCATACCTCAGTATCACTGAGAAACCCCATACCACAAAAGTGATTGCCCACACCTCTGGAAGAAGTGAAAATATGCTTTGGATATTGCAATATCACATGAGTACACCACTAATATTAAATAGAGCCTTTTCCTCCTGGATTGTCTTCTTTCACCAAAGAAAGAGGAATTTTCACATAACAAGAAAATTGGGTTAGAAAAGAAGCATCTTGTGCAGACCTGCAGATTCTCTCTTCCAGACTAAATCATGAAGAGAATTCCCTCCTCTGAGAAATTCAACTCCCTTATCCCAACATACAAAATTTGAAGTTAGAAGAGGCTTTGAGGATCAATCACCCCAATACAAGTCCCTCCTTTTACAGAAAAGTTAACTGAAACCCATAGGTTAAGTGATGGCCCCAAAGTCATACAGTTACTAAGTAGAATCCCAGACTATTGTTTTTGTTTTCAATTACATCCTCTAAATCCTACCCTTGGAAATTTTGCAGCCACTGGGGGTACAAGAATACGAAATAGAAGTGTCCCTCAAGGTTCTTTGTCACAATGTTGTAAAGCAAAATGGACAAATGTGATTTTTACAGTTCTTGTTTCATGGAAGTTCTCCACAATATGGAGAAACAAAATGGTATCTTATAAGGAACATCTATAGCTATAAACAAATGTAGACGTCCCTGAAACATAGTAGAAGTAAACATGTGTTCCTTTTTAGCACTGTAATGTGTGCTAAGTTGTACCTTTATGACAATCATTGGAATGTATTACTACTTATTATAATTGAAGAGAAACTCGAACTTGCAACAGTGTAGTGATGAAATGGGAGTGAGTTCTGTTGGGACTGCTTTGAAATTATCAAAACAATGGAATAATCATCAGCCATGTTTGTGACCTCACATCCAATTTTCAGGTTTGTATGGTTTGAGCAGTTTGAGAAATACTATAACATGTCAAACAATGTAAACAGAGAATATTAAAAAGGAAGAAGAGTATGAATTTGAAGCATAGATGTGGCATTAAAATTCTGATATTGTTTGCTTATGACAGATTTAATTAGAAGAAAGTGGCACTATTAATTCATTTTCATGATAAAGTTTATCAGAGGAAAACAAAATAAAACATATGGGTTTGAATCCTTTTCCATAATAGTTTTTATACTCTGCATGATAAACAGCACCCTAAAGTGTTAACTTCATCTTAGGAAGAATTGATGTAACTGTCCAATTCATTCCAAATCATTCAGCCTACAGAAAGAATTTTCTGTGGTCCGAGTAGGTAATATATATTACTTCCAAAAACCACGTGGGCTTTTGTGTTGTATTTGTTTTATTTCTTTCATTTCCTTTGTAAATGGTTACCAAATTCACTTGCCTCTGAAATGTATTGAGCATCCAATCATTTCCCATCATAAACCACATCTTGCCTTTACCTGAAAATGTATAATAACCAAAATATATACCATTTATTACATTCCAATTATGAGTTAATGATTAGACTCTTTACATGATACATCATTTACTTCTCACAACAGAACTGTGACACAGCTATAATTTTTCACATTTACTAGATGAAGAAACTGAAGCTGAGAGAAAGTAGCTTGCCCAAATTCATGCATTTAACTGAGTGGCTGAGCCAGGATTTGATCCTCAATCTGTCAAAAGCTGAAGTCAAACTCTATGGCCTTTCTACTCTATTACATTTACTCCCTAAGAAAATCATGGCATCTAGGATTTACAATGTGGTTTTTTCCCCCCAAATAATCCAAGATTCTTTCTGATTTGGGCCTTACCATAAGAAATCCTTCATTAATGTAACACGCCTACTGAAAGATCATGCATGATAGGCCTGTATCCAGCTACTTCTACATCTTTCAAAAATGTTACCAAAGAGCTTACTGATTTCGGAAGCATGCAGCAGTGAGCGTGAGCTTGCAGTAAGCAGCAGCTGGAAACAAGACCTTAGTTCCCTGACTGGGAATTGAACCCAGATTGCCTGGATGGAAACCAGGATCTTAACCATTAGACCATAGGGCCAGTGGCTAGAGTCTCAGTCCCCAGTCCTTTGTCTACCTTGAAAGGATGAATCTGACAAGGTGATGGAAGATATAGAAGAAAGTAAAGTGTTTATTAGAAAAGCATAGTACATGCGGAAAAATGCACTGGTGAACACAGCAAGAGAGTAGCTAGAATCGTGCCTTTGGGAAGTCTGTATCCTTTTTAAGGGGGCAGTCATCCAGGTCTTTGTCTTCTTGGCCAATCGTATTGTTTTGACCCCATGGCTAATTTGTCTCTGGACCCTCCCCTAGGTGCACACACACCCCCTCAGTCAAGATGGATTTCATCGCAAAGGCGTCTGGGAGGGGCAAAGGCAAGACCTATTATGGTCTGGTTTCCCCTGCCTTTTTTTTTTTTTTTTTTTTTTGCAATATGCGGGCCTCTCACTGTTGTGGCCTCCCCCTTTGCGGAGCACAGGCTCCGGACGCGCAGGCTCAGCGGCCATGGCTCACGGGCCCAGCCTCTCCACGGCATGTGGGATCTTCCCAGACCGGGGCACGAACCCATGTCCCCTGCATCAGCAGGCGGACTCTCAACCACTGCGCCACCAGGGAAGCCCTCCCCTGCCTTTTTGACTCCGTGAAGCCTTTTGCACATGTGTAGTGTCTCACTTGCCCCAAAGATGGGAAGTGTATGACCTCTTGATCTCTTAACAGGGTTTAGACCCTCTCTGTCCCTGCCATAAAAATGTCCGATGTCTGGTTATCTATCTTATTTCTGTTATTGTTTCTTATATCGAGATGCAGATCTCAAAATGTCGACAGGAGTCCAGTCGTAAGTATATAGTCCGGAGCCCATTGGTCTCTTGCCTCAGGAAATGTAAACAGAGGGCTAGTAGTGCATGTCTGGCCTGAAACCCATCTTTTTCTCACCTCAGGAAGTATGAACAGGAGGCCTGTTGTGAATGTCTAGCCTGGAGCCCATCTGTCTCCTGCCTCATTACTTTACATCTTTCCTCTTTGGCCAGCAGCCCTTTTCTCTACATTCCCAAATGCTTTTGAATTGTCCTAATTATTCCACTCTTTTTTAGAAGAACTCGATTCAACTTCTGTGGGAAAAGCCTACTGCCTATAGAAAAGTTCCAGTGGTGTAAAGTCTCTTCTTTTCAGAATCTCTTTTCTATAAAGATTTTTCATTTTCAATTCCATGGCCCAGGCTTTGAGTATCTGTATCTTCTTTACCATATTGGCTTCACCTTCCTTCTGTGAGAAGAAATGTGTACCCACTATGAAGCTCCAGGAGAGCAATTTCTTTTCCTTTTCTCTTCTTACCATTCTCCATTACTAGTTTTGTTTCCCCTCTCCCTTCTCACAGCACTGTAATTGCTGATGCCCTTCAAAACTGTTTTCTTTGTTCTATCGTGGGTCTATTTATGCTTTGTGGCAATCTGGAATAACAGAAGTATGTTTTCGGCTTACTTTCTCCTTTATCATGGTGGATAAAGTACATTTAATATACATATAGATGATGAATACCTCTGGCAAAAAGGCAAATGCAACAAACTCTCTGCAGGTCAGTAAGATAAGCCCCTTGAGGTTCCAATCTTATTTTAATATAGTTGGGTTCATAAGTAGAACCGTAACCCTATGTAATTTCCCTCCGTAGCTGTCTCAGTAACCTGCCAGTTGTACTGAGCTCTGCTCCCTCCGTGCTTTGAGAGTTCTCTTTTGTCATTTGTCTGCCTGTAGTACAAGGACTACTGAGTTGACAGTTGCTGGCATAAGGCTAGTAAATTTTCGTTGACCATCGTGAGTATCTTAAAGCAGCTGGCAGATTATAATCCACCCAAATAAATAAAGGAAAAAAACCTAGGAGAATTTTAGGTAATACATTTCTCAATTCTGCCTTTTAGTCTTTGTTATAATGTCAAGATCTACCTATTCACCTCCGACAATTGACTGTTGTTTAAGGAAATCGAATATAATAGAAAACAATCAGAGTTGAGCTCTGAGATCATGTTTCTAAAAAGTGCGGATAGAATAACGCAGCCTTCTATAGAAAAAAAGTGGATGCATCTTAAAATTAAAAAATGATCAGGGCCAGTGTTCCTCTTTATTGGGTACAAGCAACACCTGCATTGGATGAAAGGCAGAATGTAAAGAGTGTCTCTTCAAAACAAATATCTAGAAAAATATAATACTATGATTTTGAAATAAACGGTGCAATTCTAAGTGTCTTAAAATTGTTTTATCTTAACATTGGGCACTTTTTGTTCATCTGTGAAAGCAAAGCTTTGGGGGATTAAATCTGGAATACTAGGGATATCCTGAGAAATAGAAAAGGAACCAGTGTAACTGTGTATGTAGACTGATTTTCCCACTGTGATATAGAGAGAGAGAGTGGGGAAAGCACCTTGTCAAGGAAGGGTATTAATTAAGGCTGTTAACCAATACAATTAATAGCGATGTCGTATGAGGCCACATTGTCCAGCTCTTGGTTAAGAGCGGTCACTAAGCAGCAGTTGGATTCCTTTCATTATTTTGATTTGTTTTGAAAATAGCACAGCCCAAGCCATGGTTTGCCATCCGTTTAAGAAACACCAGTAGATTATGGACAGTGGTGAGTTTGAATCACCTACCAGGAGATGCTGAATAGTATCCTGGAACCTTGAGAACAAGACTCTTCTGGGTAATTTCACTTTCTCTTCTCTGTTGTTTGCAGCTTTGTTTCAGGTATGGAATAGAAATTATCACTGTTACCTCCAAAACATTATTCACCCTTGCTCAGAGTCTTCTGTAGAGGATGCTGATTATTTGAGATTGTTAAGCTGTTTTGACATTGTTGATCACAAGAAGCCTATTGACCTGAATGGTAGCTCTGTGGCTGATATCAAACCCAAAAGGACTCTGAGAAGCAGGATGGGCAGCCACTTCTCTCCAATAGTTCCTCCAACTATAAAATCTGTTAGACATAATCTGATGCCATGACATATTTATCTCCAGCATGCCTATGTCCTCTATCTGCTAGTAGTTCATGTCTTAAATATGAGTTTTAAACAAAATTTTGCTTCAACTGTGAACAAAACTATTAAAAATTCTTATAGAAGAGCTGTTGGAAATCCATCAAGATGAAGCTTAAGTTAATTTTGAAAAATGGAAGGTGTAGACATGAATTGAACTGCTTCAATGATGAAAGAGTAAATATTTAAAATACAAACGTGGTATTCAAGACAGGACTAGTAACAATGGAACTTTAAAGTAACTTTGGACCTCAGAGGCCTCATTTTATTTCCTAGCAATCCACAGGCCTGTCTCCTTTGATAAAGAGTGAAGGACTTCATAATGGGAATCCTTGGAGATTTTTCATTCATCCTAAATAACTAACTCATTCTATCTGGACCTTACAGAGCTAGCTGGTATAGAATGAAGCAGCATGACTTCTGGAAACCCAGACTACTAATATCCTAGCACACAGGTTTTTATGTTCTATGTGATTTAATTATATGATATTCATTTGATTCTATGCTATGACTGACAGTCTCAGGAGCTTCAAGGAAACTCACACTGGGGGAAACAAGGGAAGAAATAGCTCAAGGAGTCTTGATGTGAAAAGGCCTGAAATAAAAAATGAGCATGTGCTTGTAAGAAGATGTGTTTCTTTCAGATCTGACTATTTAAGAAGGTCACTAGACCGGAATTTGTTCAAAGAAGAGCCCATGAAAGCAAAGTGTCCAGCTTGGAAACAGACCCCTATCGAGGAAAATGGTCCAACTTTGGTCCATCTGTTTGTTTTCCCTTGCCAGTGTACATCCAGTGTGTGTATTAGAGAGTTAAAAACAACCCTGCTAAGCTAGCCTCAGTACATTTAACTGGGAGTTAGTGAGTTACCTAAAGACAATCACAAGAGAAGTTGGATGGGAGGGAGTACCCCTATTCCTGAGCTGATTTTGGCTGTCCAACCAACCCCATCAAATCCTCTATTTTGGTTTTTCTTTTTTTTTTTTTTTTTTTTTGTGTGGTACACGGGCCTCTCACTGTTGTGGCCTCTCCCGTTGCGGAGCACAGGCTCTGGATGCACAGGCTCAGCGGCCATGGCTCACGGGCCTAGCCACTCTGCGGCATGTGGGATCTTCCCGGACCGGGGCACGAACCCGTGTCCCCTGCATCAGCAGGCGGACTCTCAACCACTGTGCCACCAGGGAAGCCCTCCTCTATTTTGGGAAGTACACACACTAGGTAAAAATGAGAAGGCAAATCTTTTGAGCTCAGGACATTATCCTGAATGACACTAAGTTATATTCTGTTTTCTATTTCAAGTGCAATAATAACTACAATAACAGCAGCTATTACTATTACTACTATGACTGTTACTGATGCTGTTGCTATGAAGTAGCTACAAGTTACTGAGAATCTACCAAGGGTCGGGCACCGCAATAAGCATTATATATTCATTATCTTGTTTAATCCTCATTCATCCCTATGAGGTGGATTCTACGTTTATCCACAGTTTAGAGATAAATAAACTAGGACACTAAGAGCTTCAGCAACTTCCCAAGGTCACATGGCATGGAAGTGGCAGAGCCAGGATTCACACCCAGGCAGATATCGAAGCCTCAGAAATATCAGTAACCAGAGTGACCATGCCCCTCATGAGTGACCTCACTTCCTCATTTTCTCATGGATCTTTTCAATGAACCTCCATCCTTAGGGGTAACCTGGTATGTCTCTTTCTTGCGACTTTAAAGATCTTTTTAAAAAATGCCTTCCATAGATATATAGATGTATAGATACATTTTATTGAAGTATAGTTGATTTACAATGTTGTGTTGGTTTCAGGTGTACAGTTAAGTGATTCATTTATACATATATATATATTTTATTCCAGATTCTTTTCCCTTATAGGTTATTACAAAATACTGAGTAGAGTTCCCTGTGCTATACAATAGGTCCTTTTTGGTTATCTACTTTATATATAGTAGTGTGTATCTCTTAATCCCAACCTCCTAATTTATCCCCCCTCCACTGCTTCCTCCTTTGGTAGCCATAAGTTTGTTTTCTATGTCTATGGGTCTATTTCTGTTTTGTAAATAAGTTCATTTGTATCTTTTTTTTTTTTTTTTCAGTTTTAAAGATCTTAATACTACCACTTACATCCTTGTTCTTAGTCGTGGTCTATTTTAAATTGGATAAAAATCTCTCCAGTGTGAATCAGGAAGAACTAGTAAAAATAAATATATATTGGATACCTACTTAATTCAAGACACTCTGTGAAGCATACTATACAAAGAAGCATTATATATGTTCCCTGGCTTCACGGAGTTTACAATCCTGGTAAAATGAACTGTGTATATTGTTGACATAAAGAGAAAACTCACAATACAAGAAGTGTTTGGGAATGCTAATAGCTCAAATTCAATAAGCACATATTATGTACCAGACTCTAGGTGAAGTACTTAATGTCTTTTGTCATATTTAATTCTTACATGAACACCACCAGTGCTATTGTTGTCTCATACTTATAGATGAGGAAACTGAGGGTCAGCAACAGTGAGTACTTTGGTCAAAGCTGCCCAGCTAGTAAGCAACAGAACCAGATCAAAAACCTAGGCTGTCTGACTTCAGAGACTAAACTCTTCACCAATAAATGACAGTTGTTCTTATGGCAAATGTCTAACTAAGTGGCATGGTCAGTAAATACCTGGGAGTACAGGGGAGGAAGAGAAATTTTCCTCTGGGCTAAAATTGATAAATATATATTGGGTGTGAGTTTTCATTATTATGTAAAGGTTAGCTTTACTTTGGAGCAAGCAAATGGGATATAGTAAAGTGGAAACTTGCCAAATAGTAGCATTGTAATGCAAACATTTGTATTGCAAAGGTTTATTTGCTTCACAAAGAATCATCACAGGTTTCCTTTAAAGACCAGCCTCCCCTATTGTGCTCAGACTATGATTGGATTCCCCACACACACACTGAGGGAAAGAAAGAAGTGAATGTACACAACGTTTCTGTAATATGACCATTTTATAAAACAGGATACAACTTTACCACATTTCATACGCAAACTCTGAGACTTCCAACAAAGACCAAATAGATAAGAAAAAAAAACCAAACAAACAATTTACTCATCACCTTGTCTGACTCCCTCATTTTATAGATGAGAAAATGGAAGCTCAAGTGAGATGATTTGGCCAGAGTTAAACAACAAGTTAGCGACACTCTCATTAGTGATTTGCAAGACCCATGTCTTTTGTCCTCCACCCTTGTTTTCTTTAAACTATACCACTTCACTGTTCTTTAATAAGAAGCAAAAATAGCATCAGTAAATTTTAGGTAAAATATTCTTCTCTATTGTTACAGTACATGGACCTATGTGATCCTGCATATAAGAGGATAGGGCAGCGATGAAGTAGCCCATATTAACTCCTATCACAACAATTCAAGTTTACTCATTTCTCTCACCCAATTTCTCTCGCCTTGTTAAGGGCCCCCAGAATGAATGCCATTCATATATCTGAAAGCTAAGAAGGTACTTACTTGGCTCTGTGATACCTTCCCTTATCAGTGGAACCTCACATGCTTCCAATGCAAAGTTAAACGTAATACTTGCTTTGCATAAGCAGTTCAGAGAAGCTCTCTCTACCAATTCACCAGGGCTGATAGATTTACTATATAACTTCTTGCAGTAATACTTGTAAAAGGTTAAAGGTAAAACCTTTGCTTTCACTCCTGATTTGTTTGAAGAATAATATAAGCAGTAAGTAAGTGAGGTCTGCAAATAAGAGATAAAACCCAAGAAGAATTTTCATGTGGATGATCATAGATGAAGTATAAGCATTTACTCTCTTGAATTGTGTGGATCTAATAGCCTTTAGCCTATGTGATCAGAATTTCTATCAAGTCAATACCCGGTCCTCATTCTTAAGAGTGTTTGATTCATACCATATATATTTTGGTCTGGTTCATTAAACATATAATTTATTGGTTATTAAAATGCCCTGCAGTATTTTTCCATTACAGAAAAATATAAAAAGTGATTTATGCAGCTTGTGTGTAAATTGATACATGTCATAAAGACAAGAGTTGTAATTTGTTTCCAAATAGTACTTCTTTACTCTCAGAACTGGTTACAGCTCTCAAAGCCTCATCACAGCAAAAACTTGATTAAATCTGTTGGTTGTATTGCTTTGGATGCAAAAAGCTCCCTTCATAAAATCTATTGCTCTAGATAATATGTGCTACTCTTTTAGCCTTTGGTCACCTGTGCAGGTTGACACATAAAAATGGACAAATCAAGAAAAAGAAAGTTGCCTGGCCCACATGAGGTTATGTATTTCATGCTTTATTTCCCCAACAGTCATTTCTAGCAGCAGGGCAGACAAGACTAAAGACAAAAGGTGAATCAAAGGAAGGACAAAATGAAATGAAAATGAAGGACAAACATGATAGGATATTTTCAAGAGACATCTTTTTGATGTTATATCTATTGATCATAAACAAAAATCCAAGTCCAGGCGTTATGCCTCTGGATCATCAAACCTCATCTTGACTTATAGTGGCTGCCTGAATCATTCCTCCCCAAACACCAATGTTTGATTTTTCTAAACAGAATATTTCTCACCATAAAACAGACCATTCTCATTTCAGGAAAAGGTCAAGTATGGATGAAAATCTCTTGCAGTACTAATGACTTTTTCAATCATATTTCTCCTTTGAATACATATAGCTTCTTCCCTTCCAGAATGTCCCTTGTTTGCTTTCAGCTTCTCCCTTGCCTGCAATGCTAGAGCTATGCATATGTGATTCTAAGACAAATGGGGGGGCTTGTCATTTGAGTCATTAATTTCAGTAAATAAGCATTTGTTGGGTTTTAAGTATTTTATTATTAAATTCACCATGTATTTGGTGCTCTTTTACTCCAAATAATATTTTGTAGGGAATTTTAATATCACTTATACTTCATCATCATAAATGAATGCCAGCAGTGTTCTTAAGAACTGCAAATTCTGCTACTTCACCTTCCACAGCCATAAACTCATTCACCCTACCCATCCTAATGGGGCTGGATTAATGAAGCTTTCAAAAGTGCAACATTTGGCGAAAATTACAGAAGTACCTGAAGGACTGGTTATTTGCAGATTCACTAGAAAAAGATGCTGTGATTTTGGCTGCTGATGATCATGTATGTAATATCCTGCTGTATTGCCTCCAAGATGCACTGCATTCTACTCTCTGTTATCCACACTAATGAAGAGGAACAATAGAACAGATAATACAAAGCAGCAGGTGACTTGCTGATCTCTTCATTAACCTGGAGAGTAGAGAGCAGGGATATAGGAGCTGCCACAGGAGAGAAGTACACTTTATTTTTTCCTTCTAAGGACAATCATTAAAAAAAATTCGAACATGAATAATTTGTCTTTGAAAACTGCCCACCTTGTCCATTACCTGCCTTTCCCAAGAACTAGCTTCACTGCTCATATTCTAGCTGCCCAGGAACCCCACAAAGCTATTTTACCTGTTCTGTCCAAAGAGCCTTATGCCCTGTGTTTCCCTGCTCTCATACTCATCCCAAACCAAAGCATGCCTGCTCCATGTTCCATTTCATTTCATCACTAATTTATGCTTTCCAAGGTGACATAGCACACATGTTGCCATTCTATTCCCAACATGCCCACAGGAGACTGCATTAATCAGGTATTCCACTTTTTCTTACTAAGCCTGGAGTCAGCCTCAGAGACTTTCTCAATGGTCCAGGCAGCCATTACCACTTCAGTGAAACAAAAATATGTGATAAAAATTATATGATTTGAATAGAAAGATACTTTCATAGTTTGATCAAGAGTATAACGTAAGTGCTAACAGTGAACCACTTGACACATTTTTAATAAAGTCAGAAGGCAGATTCAAGGATTTTTATTATCACTGTAGTTATGTAGCATTGGAAGGGGGATAATGAGAAGTAAAGTATTAAAAATTCTTTGTGTAGTTCAGCTAGAGGATAACAATGTTGACTGATTGTAGAATTTGCTAGGTTAAAATAAGTATGTTAAAATAACTAGGTAATCACTGAAAATTTAAAATAAAATTCAGCCCAAAAGATTACAAGAAAGTAGAAACAAAGGAAATAGAAAAATAGAAAGTACATAAGATCATTTAAATAAATGTAAATATCTCAGTAATCACTGCCAATATAAATGGACTAAACTCTTCAGCTAAAAGACAATGATTGTTTGACTGAACTTTTTTTTTAAACCCAATTATATACTTTGTAAAAGAATATACAAAAAGGTTAAAGTTAAATGATGAAACCATTGTACTACACAATAGTAACCCAAAGAAAGTGACTGCAGATACATTAGTACCATACAAAATAGACTTTAATAATTAAAAAAAAATTTTTTAATTCTGTACTAGAGATAAAGAGGGTCACTACATAATAACAAAGGTCTAATTCACCAAAATGATAAAGCAATTTCAAATGTGTGTTAACCTAGTAACATAGCTCCCAAAAGAGAAAACAATGGCAGAATTATAGAAAGAAGTTGATAAATCTGTCATCCTCATGAGATATTCCAACATAATTGTCTCTGTAATAGAAAATTTGAGTAGATTTTTAAAAACAAATGGGGATACAGATGATTTGAACTGTAAATTTTGAAATGTGAAAGGACTAGTATCATAAAGACCACATTCTTTGACTATAATACAATTAAGTCAAAATACATATTTTTAAGGATTTATGTTGTCATTTAATTTTTTTTCCAGCTTTATTGAGGTATGATTGACAAATACAAACAGTATATATTTAAGGTGTACAATAAGATAATTTGATATATGTATACATTGTGAAATGATTACCATAATCAAGTTAATTAACACATTTATCACCTCACATAGTTGTGTGAGGTTTTGTTTGTTTGTTTGGTTGCTGAGGTGAGAGGGCTTAAGATCTACTCTCTTAGAAAATCTCAAGTACACAATACAGTATTATTAACTATAGTCACCATGGTATTCATTAGATTCCCCAAAACTGATTTATCTTATAACAGAAAGTTTGTGCCCTTTGATCAACATTTCCCCATTTTCCCTAACCCCTAACCCCTCGTAACCACTGTTCTATTCTCTGGTCCTCTGAGTTCAACTTTTTAAGATTCTTCACACCTATTAGGATGATTATTATCCAGATACAAGAGATAACAGAGTGGGAAGAAAAGGGAACACTTACATAGTGTTAGTGGCAATGTTAATTGGCAAAACCATTATGGAAAACAGTATGGAGTTTCCTCAAAAAATTAAAAGTAGAACTACCATGTGATCCAACAATCCCACTAATAGATATATATCCAAAAGAAATAAAATCACACATGTTTTTATATATAACAAGAAGCCTGTTATTGAAAATTTAAAACAAAATTCCAACTATTTCATACATCAAAGAAAACTTCATAATAAAAGTGTGAAAATACTTAGAACTGAATGATCATGAAAACATTATGCATCCAAACATATGGATGCACCTAAAGTGGTATTTTGAAGAAATTGTATGGCCTTAAATTGGTATATTATGAAAGGTTGAAAATAATGATTAGACCATAGATCTCAGGAACTTAGAGAAAGAATAGCAAAATAAATCAAAGGAAAGTAGAAGAAAAGAAAAAAATGAAGAATAACACTTAATGAAATAGAAAGCAAACATAAAGAGTATTGACAAAGGTATAAGTTTGTTCTTTGATAAGATATTTTTTAATGACAAACTTCTAATGGAATTAAGCAAGGGAAAAAAGAATGAGAAAGAGCACAAATAAATAATATTAAGAATGAGAGAGAAAGGGTACAAATAAAAAATATTAGGACTGAAAGGTGAAATATAACTATAGATGTTGATATAAAACAGATAAGAGGATGGTATATAGAAATTTTGATAATAAATTTGAAAACTAAAATGAATGAATAAATTTCTAGAAATACAAATAATTGAAATGGACTCAAGAAGAAATAGAAAGCTGAATAACCCTAAATCCATTAAATAAATTCAATAGACATTTAAAAAAAAATTCCAGAAGAAATCAGACTTTAAAATGTTTCCAGAGAAATTCAATGAACAGATGATTTTAGTCTTACTCAAACTCTTTCATAAAATAATAAAAGAAAAACACTCCTAATCTATTTTACAAGGCTGACATATTACTTATATCAGAACCTGAAAAGAATAGTTTATAGAAGAACATTTATGCTTTTGGTGAGAGAGTACTTTGTTCCTACCACTTTGCAAATAACAGAATGTTGACTCTCATGGATGAACAATAATATGAATTATCTAAATAATGATATGTGATAACTTTATTTTGAAAAATAGGAAAAAACTAAAGTTATAAACTTGAAACCAAGTTTCAGTCTGAGTATCCTATAATAATGAACCAAAATAATTGCCTGTGAGTTAACTAAAAAATGGTGATCATTTCCCTCTCCCATTCCCTTCAGTGGTTAATTCAAACCTTTAATACTATTCTTTTCAAGCTCCCTTCCCTTCCCTTGCCTCTGCCTTCACTTCTTTTTTCAGAGATAATATAGAGGCTATTGAGTCTAAAGTCTCTCAATATTATTCCCTCCATGTTATAATGGATCTATATTTGAGCATAAAAATAGTCTCTCCATTACAGAGAAATCAACTAAGAAAATCTCTTCACCTGTGCTGTTTCCATCTCCTCCAGCTCTTCGTTCCATCAATTATTCCCATTTTGTCCTGTATCTTCAACATCTTTCCATTTGTTTTTTTAATTTAATTTAATTTATTTTTTTATACAGCAGCTTCTTATTAGTTATCCATTTAATACATATTAGTGTATACATGTCAATCCTAATCCCCCAGTTCATTGCACCACCAACCGCACCCCACCCCCCACCACTTTCCCCCCGTGGTGTCCATACGTTTGTTCTCTACATCTGTGTCTCAATTTCTGCCCTGCAAACTGGATCATCTGTACCATTCTTCTAGGTTCCACATATATGCATTAACATACGATATTTGTTTTTCTCTTTCTGACTTACTTCACTCTGTAAAACAGTCTCTAAACCCAGGCACGTCTCTACAAATAACTCAATTTTGTTACTTTTTATGGTTGAGTAATATTCCATTGTATATATGTACCACCACTTCTTTATCCATTTGTCTGTCGATGGGCATTTAGCTTGCTTCCATGACCTGGCTATTGTAAATAGTGTTGCATTGAACATTGGGGTGCATGTGCCTATTAGAATTATGGTTTTCTCTGGGTACATGCCCAGTAGTGGGATTGCTGAATCATATGGTAATTCTATTTTTAGTTTTTTAAGGAACCTCCATACTGTTCTCCATACTGGCTGTATCAATTTACATTCCCACCAACAGTGCAAGAGGGTTCCCTTTTCTCCAACCCTCTCCAGCCTTTGTTGTTTGTAGATTTTCTGATGATGCCCATTCTAACTGGTGTGAGGTGATACCTCATTGTAGTTTTGATTTGCATTTCTCTAATAATTAGTGATGTTGAGCAGCTTTTCATGTGCCTCTTGGCCATATGTATGTCTTCTTTGGAAAAATGTCTACTTAGGGCTTCTGTGCATTTTCGGATTGGATTACTTGTTTTTTTTAATATTGAGCTGCATGAGCTGTTTATATATTTTGGAGATTAATCCCTTGTCCGTTGATTCATTGGCAAATATTTTCTCCCACTGTGAGGGTTGTCTTTTTGTCTTGTTTGCAATTTCCTTTGCTGTGCAAAAGCTTTGAAGTTTCATTAGGTCTCATTTGTTTATTTTATTTTTTTTTAATTTCCATTACTCTAAGAGGTGGATCAAAAAAGATATTGCTGTTATTTATGTCAAAGAGTGTTCTACCTATGTTTTCCTCTAAGAGTTTTATGGTGTCCGGTCGTAGATGTAGGCCACTAATCCATTTAGAGTTTATTTTTGTGTATGGTGTTAGGGAGTGTTCTAATTTCATTCTTTTCCATGTAGCTATCCAGTTTTCCCAGCACCACTTATTGAACAGACTGTCTTTTCTCCATTGTATATCCTTGCCTCCTTTGTGATAGATTAGTTGACCATAGGTGTGTGGATTTATCTCTAGGCTTTCTATCTTGTTCCACTGATCTATATTTCTGTTTTTGTGCCAGTACCATATTGCCTTGATTACTGTAGCTTTGTAGTATAGTCAGAAGTTAGGGAGCCTGGCTCCGTTTTTTTCCCTTAAGACTGCTTTGGCTCTTCAGGATCTTTGGTGTCTCCAGACAAATTTTAAGATTTTTTGTCCTAGTTCTGTAAAAAATGCCATTGGTAATTTGATAGGGATTGCACTGAATCTGTAGATTGCTTTGGGTAGTAGAGTCACCTTCACAATGCTGATTCATCCAATCCAAGAACATGGTATATTTCTCCATCAGATTGTATCATCTTTAATTTCTTTCATCAGTGTCCTATACTTTTCTGCATACAGATCTTCTGTCTCCCTAAGTAGGTTTATTCCTAGGCATTTTATTCTTTTTGTTGCAATGGTAAATGGGAGTGTTTCCTTAATTTCTCTTTCAGATTTTTCATCATAAGTGTATAGGAATGCAAGAGATTTATGTGCAAAATTTTGTATCCTGCAACTTTACCCAATTCATTGATTAGCTCTAGTAGTTTTCTGGTGGCATCTTTAGGATTCTCTATGTATAGTATCATGTCATATGCAAACAGTGACAGTTTTACTTCTTCTTTTGCAATTTGTATTCCTTTTATTTATTTTTCTTCTCTGATTGCCATGGCTAGGACTTCCAAAACTATGTTGAGTAATAGTGGCCAGAGTGGACATCCTTGTCTTCTTCCTGATCTTAGAGGAAATGCTTTCAGTTTTTCACCATTGAAAATGATGCTTGCTATGGGTTTGTTGTATATTTCCTTTATTATGTTGATGTAAGCTCCCTCTATGCCTACTTTCTGTAGACTTTTTATCATAAATAGGTGTTGAATTTTGTCAAAAGATTTTTCTGCATCTATTGAGATGATCAAATGGTTTTTATTCTTTAATTTCTGAATATGGTATATCACATTGATTGATTTGCATATATTGAAGAATCCCAGCATCCCTTGGATAAATCCCACTTGATCATGGTGAATGATCCTTTGAATATGGTGTTGGATTCTGTTTGATGGTATTTTGTTGAGGATTTTTTGCACCTATATTCATCAGTGATATTGGTCTGTAATTTTCTTTTTTTGTAGTATCTTTGTCTGCTTTTGGTATCAGGGTGATCATGGCCTCAAAGAATGAGTTTGGGAGTGTTCCTTCCTCTGCAATATTTTGGAAGAGTTTGAGATTGATGGGTGTTAGCTCTTCTCTAAATGTTTGATAGAATTCATCTGTGAAGCCATCTGGTCCTGGACTTTTGTTTGTTGGAAGATTTTTAATCACAGTTTCAATTTCATTACTTGTGATTGGTCTGTTCACATTTTCAATTTCTTCCTGATACAGTCATGGAAGATTATACCTTTCTAAGAATTTGTCCATTTCTTCAAGGTTGTCCATTTTATTGGCATAGAGTTGCTTGCTGTAGTCTCTTAGGATGCTTTTTATTTCTGCAGTGTCTGTTGTAACTTCTCCTTTTTCATTTCTAATTTTATTGATTTGAGTCATCTCCCTCTTTTTCTTGATGAGTCTGGCTAATGGTTTATCAATTTTGTTTGTCTTCTCAAAGAACCAGCTTTTAGTTTTATTGATCTTTGCTGTTGTTTTCTTTGTTTCTATTTCATTTATTTCTGTTCTGATCTTTATGATTTCTTTCCTTCTGCTAACTTTGGGTTTTCTTTGTTCTTTCTGTAGTTCCTTTAGGTGTATGGTTAGATTGTTTTTTTCAGATTTCTCTTGTTTCTTGAGGTAGGCTTGTATTGCTATAAACTACCCTCTTAGAACTGCTTTTGCTGCATCCCATAGGTTTTGGATTGTCGTGTTTTCATTGTCATTTTTCTCTAGGTGTTATTTGATTTCCTCTTTGATTTCTTCAGTGATCTCTTGGTTATTTAGTAACGTATTGTTTAGCCTCCATGTGTTTGAGTTTTTTTATGTTTTTTTCCCTGTAATTGTTTTCTAATCTTATAGTGTTCTGGTCAGAAAAGATGCCTGATATGATTTCATTTTTCTTAAATTTACCAAGGCTTGATTTGTGACCCAAAATGTGATCTATCCTGGAGAACGTTCCATGTGCACTTGAGAAGAATGTGTAATCTGCTGTTTTTGTATGGAATGTCCTATAATTATCAATGAAATCTATCTGGTCTATTGTGTCATTTAAAGATTCTGTTTCCTTATTAATTTTCTGTCTGGATGATCTGTTCATTGGTGTAAGTGAGGTGTTAAAGTCCACCACTATTATTGTGTTGCTGTCAATTTCCTCCTTTGTAGCTGTTAGCAGTTGCCTTAGGTATTGAGGTGCTCCCATGTTGGGTGCCTATATATTTATAATTGTCATATCTTCCTGGATTGATCCCTTGATCATTATGTAATGTCCTTCCTTGTCTCTTGTAACATTCTTTATTTTAAAGTCTATTTTATCTGATATAAGTATTGCTACTCCAGCTTTCTTTTGATTTCCGTTTGCATGGAATATCTTTTTGCATCCCCTCACTTTCAGACTGAATGTGTCTCTACGTCTGAAGTGGGTCTCTTGTAGACAGCATGTATATGGGTCTTGTTTTTCTATCCATTCAGTGAGCCTGTGCCTTTTGGTTTGAGCATTTAATCCATTCACGTTTAAGGTAATTATCGATATGCATGTTCCTTTTACCATTTTCTTAATTTTTTTCGGTTTGTTTTTGTAGGCCATTTTCTTCTCTTGTGTTTCCCACATAGAGAAGTTCCTTTAGCATTTGCTGTAGATCTGGTTTGGTGGTGCTGAATTCTCTTAGCTTTTGCTTGTCTGTGAAGCTTTTCATTTCTCCTTCGAATTTGTATGAGATCCTTGCTGGGTTGAGTAATCTTGGTTGTAGGTTCTTCCCTTTCATCCCTTTAAATATGTCATGCCACTCTCTTCTGGCTTGTAGAGTTTCTGCTGAGAAATCAGCTCTTAACCTTATGGGAGTTCCCTTGTATGTTATTTGTTGGTTTTCCCTTGCTGCTTTCAATAATATTTCTTTGTCTTTAATTTATGCCAACTTGATTACTGTGTGTCTTGGCGTGTTTCTCCTTGTGTATGGGACTCTCTGCACTTCCTGGACTTGGCTGGCTATTTCCTCCCCCATGTTAGGGAACTTTTCGACTCTAATCTCTTCAAATATTTCTCAGGTCCTTTCTCTCTCTCTTCTCCTTCTGAGACCCCTCTAATGCAAATGGTGTTGTGTTTAATGTTGTCCTAGAGGTCTCTTTGGCTGTCTTCATTTCTTTTCATTCTTTTTCTTTATTCTGTTCCCAGCAGTGAATTCCACCATTCTGTCTTCCAGGCTACCTATCCGTTCTTCTGCCTCAGTTATTTGGCTATTGATTCCTTCTAGTGTGTTTTTCATTTCAGTTATTGTATTGTTCATCTCTGTTTGTTTGTTCTTCAATTCTTCTAGGTCTTTGTTAAGCATTTCTTGCATCTTCTTGATCTTTGCCTCCGTTCTTTTTCCGAGGTCCTGGATCATCTTCACTATCAGTATTCTGAATTATTTTTCTGCAAAGTTGCCTATCTTCACTTCATTTAGTTGTGTTTCTGGGTTTTTAACTTGTTCCTTCATCTGATACATAGCCCTCTTCCTTTTCATCTTGTCTATATTTTTGTGAATGTGGTCTTTGTTCCACAGGCTGCAGGATTATAGTTCTTCTTGCTTCTGCTGTCTGTCCTCTGGTGGATGAGTCTATCTAAGAGGCTTGTGCAAGTTTCCAGTTGGAAGGGACTGGTGGTTGCTAAAGCTGGCTGTTGCCACCTTCCATTTATTCTTTTACATCCACTAATTTCAGTTCAAAACACCATTATCCATCCACTCATTTAGACAAATTAAAACCTGGAAGAGGTTCTTGACTCCTCGCTGCCCCTTGCTCTCCCCCTCCACCACCCAATTCAAATCTACAAAAAAAACAAGTCTTGCTGCCAATTCTATTCCCTGAATATTTCTCATATTTTCTGTTTCTTTCCATTCCCACAGGCACAGTCTTGATTCAGGACTTCATTATTATTCACTTTTAGATTCATCCAGTGCCACCTAATTGAGTGTATGCTCCAGAAGAACAGCATGGATCTTGGAGTCAGGCTGTGTTCAGATGCCAACAATATATTTTACTGTAATTGTAACTTTTGGGACCTAACCTCTCTAAACCTTATTTTCCTCAGCTCTAAAATGGAGATGATAATGCTTGTTCTTAAGTGTTCTTGTGGTGATTAAGTGATATTATATATAGTAATACTGTGTCTTGGGGACTTCCCTGGTGATCCAGTGGGTAAGACTCTATGTTCCCAATGCAGGGGGCCCGGGTTCGATACCTGGTCAGGAAACTAGACCTTGCATGCCGCAGCCAAGAATTCTGCATGCTGCAATGAAGATCCCACCTGCTGCAAGTAAGACTCAGCACAGCCAAAATAAATCAGTAAATTTTTAAAATATTCAAAAACAAAATAAAACTGTGCCTGGCATATAGTAGACACTCCAGGTATGGTAATTCTCTCTCTCCTTATAGCTTATTCTCCTCCAGTCCCTTTTCCACAGTCTGCTATGAAAGTGACCTTAACACAAATCTGATCATGTCACTTCCTTAATGAAAATTCTTTGGAGGTTTTAATTTGCCCACATGTTAAAATCCAAACTCTATTAACATGAAATATAAGGCTGTTCATCAGTTGACCCTACACCCCTGTCTTTACTCTGCCTCAAATTCATGAGCTCCTTAAATACACAAAAGGAATTTGTCTGATCCATGTATAATTCCTTAGGGTCTAACAACAGTGCTAGGTTCAAAATAAATACTGTGAAAACAGAGTAAAAGTTCATTCAAATATATGTCTAAATTTTGTATGGAATTCACTTCACAGCTATAAAATAGTTGATATTTGGAAATTCCTTGTGTGGATTTTGGTGGGAGGTATAAGCTGCTATTAAATTAAGAAAAACTAACACTTCTATTTTGACATGTTTGTTATTTCATAATCATAGGGATCATCAGTTTTGATTTACTCTGATGTTTCTTAAACTGACAGGATAATATCAAGAGTTAGGAAAATCATGCCTAAATTAATTGTGAAGAGATGGATCAAAGGGAAATCAATGGCATGTAATGCAGGAATCAAACAAAAAAGCATAGAAAACATCCCAAATAGCTTAATGTTATGTGATTATCATTGTTGTTTCGCTTTGTATTTAAAAAGGAATTTCCTTCCACAGATCTCAAAGTATGTTGAATCTGTTACCTTGTTTTAACTAACAAAGTCCCTGGGAGTTAACGAGAAATTATAACTTAGGTAAATAAAGCTTGCTTTGTACCGTTCACATTTTTTGTTTTAAAATGTCAAATGTTTCTGTTTTTACTATATTCAGACTGCTGAGCACTTTTGGTGAAAATCATACAACTAGATATATTGCTGCCACTATATTCATCATCACTATTGATCCCTCAATCACCTTATAATCTCACAGTCTACTCACAGTATATATATCTATAGCTACTTCAAATCTTTCCCATTGTCCTAAAACCTTTTTGATGTATCTCCAAATCTTCCTTCAGTCTCAGCAGATAGCCTTCCCTTTTTCTTTCACGCATGCACAAACACACAGAGCTATGAAATCTACAAACTTATCTGCACCTATCCTTCTATTTTATTTTCTGTAACAAAAGAAGAGGTGTCTCTTCTATTTAAAATCAAACTCTTCACCTCTTCTCTTGTTCCCAACTCTTCTATGATTTTCAGATATTTTTCCACTTCTAATTGTCCCCTCTCCTTTTGCATTTTCATTTTCTCATTTCTTACTGGATCCTTTCCATCTTCATTTATACATGCTCAAGACTTAAAAGTATCTTAACCCCATCTTTCCCTCCTCATATCACCCTCTATCTCTCCTCCTCACATTTTCTGAAAAAATCTCCTATATCTGTCACAATTTTCCCACCTTCCACTCACTCCTTAACCTACTTCAAATTAGTTTTGCTCAATCATTCCACCAAAAAAAAAAAGAAAATCCTCACAAGGACACTGATTTCCATGTCACCAAGTCCAATGTTCTTTCTGTCCTCATCTTATTTGACCTTTCCATAGTAATTGACAATGTTAAATTAACCACACACTTTTTTTTTTTCTTACCACACACTTCTTGTGGAAACTCTGTCTTCTTTTGCCTCCTGGAATATCAGGGAAACATTTTTCATATCCCCCCCATCTTATCATTATTTTTGCAGGTTAATTCTCCCCTACCTAAACTTGCGTTGCCTGTTTTCAGAGTTGTGGCCTAGACCTTCTTTTCTCCTCTCCTCTTCTCCCTTTTCTCTTTCTTTTCAATCACATTCCCCCAGGTGATTTCATTTAGTTCCATAGCTTTGGTTGCTATCTACATGCCAATGAATCTTAATTAGATGCCTCAAAACCAGAGATATTTCCTAACCTGTACATCCAAATACCGACTGATCGTCTGTATTACCATATCTCACTGAAATCTCTAATCAAGGACTCACATCTATGTCAAATTGAACCCATCATCTCTTACACCTTCTCTCCAAAAACTATTTATCCTCTAGTTTTCCCCATTGGAACACAATCCATCAGGTTAATCAAACCTGAAATCTGGCAATTGTTCTTCTCTATTTCCTTACATCAGCATTCCCACAAATCAAATTCATCAGCAAATTCTCTCAGCTCTACCTCCAAAGTATGTCTTGAAAAAATCTACTTTTCTCCATCTTCATTGCCACCATCCTAGTCTAGTCCTGCATCCTCTTTATCCTGGATTACTACAAAAGCCTCCTACCTACATGGACATTCTGCTTCCAATTTTCCTCTCCTACAAACAATTATAGGAGGAAGATAGTAGCAACAAATGCAGCAACTAGTTGTCTTATTTATTAATCTACTTGTAAATATGCTGGCATATATCTCTAAAAATAAGAATTGTTTTTAAAAACATAACCACCACATCATTTTACAGCTATAAAAATTAATAGTAATTCCTTATCTAGGAATCTCCAAATATCTAGTCACTGTTTAAATTTCCCTAAGAGTATTACAATGTTTTATCAAGTTTGTTTTGTTTTGTTTGAATCACAGTACAAACAAGATCCTCTCCCTACATTTGGTTGAAGTGTCCTTTAAGTCTCCTCCTACTCTACATGTTTTTCCTTCAGATTTTTATTTCTTTAAGTTTATTTCCTGAATAAATTGAGTCTTTTGTCCTGTGGAGTTCCAAAAGTCTGGATTTCCTTGTTCATATCCCTGTGGTGTCACTGAACCTGGTCTCTGTCCTCCTGCATTTCCTACAACTTGTAGTGGGACCTAGAGGCTTGATCTGATTAGGCTCAATTTTTGTACAAATATGTCATAGGTGGAGTTGTGTACAAAATACTTAGTGCCTCTTTTTTATGTTAGGAGTCACTGATGATCTTTTCTTAGAGTTATTGTTTTGTTAAGGGCTTGAAAATTATAATATTCTAATTATATCAGCAGGATGATCTTGTTAAAAATATACATATAAACATGTCACTCCCCTTCAATGTCTACTACTGTTGGGATAAAATTCCAATTCCTTAACATGGATCCTTACAAATTTATCAACTGGCAGCTGCCTGTCACTGTAGCCTTATCTTATACCATTCTCTGCCTCATGATTTAGGCTCCAGACATATTGACTTCATTGCAGAGTCATGAATAGGTCTTACCCCATCCCAAAAATCTAAAACTAGGATACCTCCACCTGCTATTTGCTCTTGTTGCAATCTATATTTCTCACTTCATTATACTCTTGTCTCCTCCACCATCTCTTTGTTCATCAGTGTATTTCCAACATGTGAAGAGTTCCTAACACATTGTAGGTGCTTAATTATGTACTTGTTGAATGAGCTTATGTCACTACAATTTCAGCTTTTCTTTTTAAATTGATAATGCGTTCATGTTACACTCTTATAAAGCATTTTTATATAAACTATCACAGTAAATGCCACAACATCCCAATGAAGACAGAAGTAGACTGACTTCATTGTGTTTCTTCTCCTCTGCTTCTGTGAATTATGATGTGAACATTGTCACAGTGACATTCTTTCATCTTGAATTAATATGGTTGGAAATATTTACTTATTTCTTCCATTTTGTATCTGAGATTTTAACATCTAAAAGCACTCTCAAACCAAAATCGGGAATGTGAAGGATTTATGTTGTCTACTGCAGCTTAATCATATCTGTTTTAAGTGGCAAGCTACTAGCACCCATTCCTTATCTCAAAATCAACCCCTCCAGGACGACTTGCCTGAGCCTGAGCCCAACAGTGTTAAGGATGCCATCATCTGGACTGTGCTGCAATTTTGGCCATACTTCTGATATTACAGATACCATTTTTTGCCTACGTTGCTTACACGTGTTAGATTGTGATTCCCATAAGGACAGATATTAAACTTCACTCATTTCTATATATCGAATGACTAGCACAGTGCCTGGTACACAATAGATGCTCAATTCATAATTGTTGAATCATTGGCATGGATTAACATTCCCTCTTGTCTATAGTTAGTTCTCAAATAATGAAAAATGGTTAGGTAAGTTTGTTGTGGTGGTGGCTGTGCTTGTTACTTTGAAAAATAAATGGAATCAGGACTCCTGGTCAAAATACAACAGTAAGAAAATGAAGTGTTAAAATATGGCATCCCAAGGCAGTCTGGGTTAGATGGTAAACTGTATGCAGGAATCTAATTTTAATCTCCCTATACCTCACTAAAAATGCAGGGGAAAATTTTTTTAAAGACATAAACCCAAAAGGCTTGGAAGAATATTAGAAGAGATAAAAGCAATGCAATTTTTAAAGTGGAACCCAGATGGATTAGTGTTAGCTGACTTAGACTGAGATGGTAGGGACCTCAGCCAGCAATGGAGAATGCTGAGAAATAACCCAATTTATAATCCAGTATCCTCATAAGGTTCAGTAATTGGCAGCACCTGGTACCTTTGGACCTGAGAGTTAAGAAAGAGCTAAAATCAGGAGGTTTGGGTGAAACTATTTGAAAAGGAACTTAATTTAGAAAGATCCTTTCTCTCATTCCACAGAGCTAGATAACTGTCCTTCCCTTACCTCCACAGAAGTCTGGAGGTTTATTCTTCAGCTCTGGATGAAAAAAATGAGAGTCACTGAACTGGAAAACACTAGGCACAGTGGCCCTGGATACTACCTAAAAGAAGGGGATTAAGCAACCTTATGCATAATTAATTAAATGCTTCCCTCACTAAGCTTGCAGAACACTGGTAACCAGTCTTCCATCCTCCAGGCAAGAGATTGGAAAAGTCTTCTCTGGAGAACCTGATGAGCCCAAAAAGAAAATCCTAAATATGCAGATGACAAGGGGTTCTGCATTTGAACAGTCCACCCACACAGAGAGTAAACCAGCTACATCCCAGGCTCTGAGTTACAGTCAGCGCTCTCAACCATGAGAAGACAACCAAAAATTAGCAAATCGTGGGGAAAATATCCAACACACAAGTTAGAGACAAAGATAGAAACTAAAAAAACAAACAGAATTTATTTTTTAAAAAGAGAGAAAATGGGAAAAAAGGAAAGGAACTTGCAGGAAATATCAGTAATGATATTACTCAGAAAGATGACATATGCACGAAGCAAGAACAAGATGTTTTAAAAAAGAATATTTGGAGAACAAAGTTTTGGAAACTAAGCAAACAATAACAGATAGCGGTGTTTCAGGTAATTAATTTTAAGACTATATTATTTTTCTGGGTTTTGTGATGTTTATGATAGTTGACAGTTTTTTAATATTTATAAATTGTCATTTATTCCTTCATTATTAATAAATATTCCTATTTTACCTAATACCTAAATTTGTGTGGGTAATTTTGTGTTCATTTTCCTGAGGCAGGCCCCCAAAATTGTTCAGAAACTTCAGGCCCCTCAAAACCTGTGTCTGCCCCAATAGCAAATCTTATTTCCAGTTGCTCACATCAAAACTATAGGAGATATTCTCGACTCCCCTTCTTTCTCTAACACCCCACGTCCAATCTGTCAGGAAATCCTGTTCACTCTGCCTTCAAAATATATGTATAACCTGATCACTACTACCACCTTGGTCCAAACCACCATCATCATTTGCCTGATTTTTTTAAGAGCCACTTAACCTGTCTTCTTGCTTTCACTCA